>NW_026600698.1:0-47500 GCF_029448725.1 Salvelinus fontinalis | reverse complement strand
GGTCATTTTGACCCCAGCTAAAAACACCTCATTATGCCTTTAGTAATTTGATAGGTAGGACCTTTTATTTGAATCTCGGTTTCTCTGGAGACGTAATAACAAGTTATCCAGGGAACATGTACTGTATCAGGGGAACATGTACTGTATCAGGGGAACATGTACTGTATCAGGGGAACATGTACTGTATCAGGGGAACATGTACTGTATCAGGGGAACATGTACTGTATC
Organism: Salvelinus fontinalis; assembly: GCF_029448725.1. Taxonomy (NCBI): domain Eukaryota; kingdom Metazoa; phylum Chordata; class Actinopteri; order Salmoniformes; family Salmonidae; genus Salvelinus; species Salvelinus fontinalis. Next base: position 47,272 of record NW_026600698.1, on the reverse strand, counting down.
AGGGGAACATGTACTGTATCAGGGGAACATGTACTGTATCAGGGGAACATGTACTGTATCAGGGGAACATGTACTGTATCAGGGGAACATGTACTGTAGGGGAACATGTACTGTATCAGGGGAACATGTACTGTATCAGGGGAACATGTACTGTATCAGGGGAACATGTACTGTATCAGGGGAACATGTACTGTATCAGGGGAACATGTACTGTATCAGGGGAACATGTACTGTATCAGGGGAACATGTACTGTAGGGGAACATGTACTGTATCAGGGGAACATGTACTGTATCAGGGGAACATGTACTGTATCAGGGGAACATGTACTGTATCAGGGGAACATGTACTGTATCAGGGGAACATGTACTGTATCAGGGAAACATGTACTGTATCAGGGGAACATGTACTGTATCAGGGGAACATGTACTGTATCAGGGGAACATGTACTGTATCAGGGGAACATGTACTGTATCAGGGGAACATGTACTGTATCAGGGGAACATGTACTGTATCAGGGGAACATGTACTGTATCAGGGGAACATGTACTGTATCAGGGGAACATGTACTGTATCAGGGGAACATGTACTGTATCAGGGGAACATGTACTGTAGGGGAACATGTACTGTATCAGGGGAACATGTACTGTATCAGGGGAACATGTACTGTAGGGGAACATGTACTGTATCAGGGGAACATGTACTGTATCAGGGGAACATGTACTGTATCAGGGGAACATGTACTGTATCAGGGGAACATGTACTGTATCAGGGGAACATGTACTGTATCAGGGGAACATGTACTGTATCAGGGGAACATGTACTGTATCAGGGGAACATGTACTGTATCAGGGGAACATGTACTGTATCAGGGGAACATGTACTGTAGGGGAACATGTACTGTATCAGGGGAACATGTACTGTATCAGGGGAACATGTACTGTATCAGGGGAACATGTACTGTATCAGGGGAACATGTACTGTATCAGTGATTTAGACCAGGTGACAGATCATCTGTAGAAATACAGCTCCCCATGTCCTCTCATGAGATCGTATGACTGTGTACAAAACCAAAATTACCTTATTTTATGTGCATATAAAAATCTGCCAATGGTCAAGATGGTCCTCCACTGGTTTAAATACTTGATAGAACTGCAATACAGTACTCAGATACACACAGAGTTGTATTGGTGTAGAGGAGAAATGTGCACAGCCGTGACGATGACCGAAGAGAATGCGGTCGACATTTTGATGGTGAGGTATTCCAGATCGGACTTGGTTCCTGTACGTTATCACAATCACACCATGACTAGTTCACAATGAAACAAACCCCTCCACCTTTCATTTTCCCGGAGAGTTGCGTATTATGATGTTAATACGGAGAACCCCGCTGGCTATATGGACAGGGACAGTACATCCGGAGAGAGCCATGATTCTGTGAAACAGAGTATGCTACAATCCCTGATGTCTCTCTGGAAGGAGATCCTCGCCCTGAGCATGTCTACTTTATTGTCCAGGGACTGAACATTAGCGAGTAATATAGTCGGAAGTGGTGGATGGTGTGCACGCCTGCTGAGTTGGACTAAAAGCCCACTCTGTATTCCTCTTCTCCGTCGGCGGCGTCTTGGAGCAACCCCTGGGATGACTGGAAATACCTTGGGGGGTACGAACAAAGGATCCATTTCAGGAAAGTTGAATTTCTGGTCAAAATGTTGGTGAGCGACCATCGACCTAATTTCCAAAACTTATTTTTGGCTGTAAGTTATAACGCAAGAAAGGTTCTGAACAATTAATGTAAGAAATAACACGCAAAATAATACTGAGTTTACTGAATTTATCGAGCTATTAGGCAATACATAACTAAGTGATTATGGTGGGAGATTATAATATGGCTTTAAGTACCTCAATGGAGACTAAAGGAAATCACACTACAAACTATAACCCCCATGTATGAATATCAGGGATATATTAGAACTAGTGGATATATGGAGACTTAAACACGTAGTTGGCTAAGGTGTATGTAAACTTCCGACTTCAACTGTACGTACTTTTACGTGTACAGTTGAAGTCGGAAGTTTACATTTACACATACATTTAAACTCAGTTTTTCACAATTCCTGACATTTAATCCTAGTAAAAATTCCCTGTCTTAGGTCAGTTAGGATCACCACTTTATTTTAAGAATGTGAAATGTCAGAATAATAGTAGAGAATTATTTATTTCAGCTTTCATTTTTTTCATCACATTCCCAGAATTTTTGCCCATTCCTTCTGACAGAGCTGGTGTAACTGAGTCAGGTTTGTAGGCCTCCTAGCTCGTACACATTTTTTCAGTTCTGCCCACACATTTTCTATAGGATTGAGGTCAGGGCTTTGTGATGGCCACTCCAATATCTTGACTTTGTTGTCCTTAAGCCATTTTGCCACAACTTTGGAAGTATGCTTGGGGTCATTGTCCATTTGGAAGACCCATTTGCAACCAAGCTTTAACTTCCTGACTGATGTCTTGAGATGTTACTTCAATATATCCACATAATGTTCCTCCCTCATGATGCCATCTATTTTGTGAAGTGCACCAGTCCCTCCTGCAGCAAAGCACCCCCACAACATGATGCTGCCACCCCCGTGCTTCACGGTTGGGATGGTGTTCTTCGGCTTGCAAGTTCTATTTTTGTTTCATCAGACCAGAGGACATTTCTCCAAAAGTATGATCTTTGTCCCCATGTGCAGTTGCAAACCATAGTCTGACTTTTTTTTATGGCAGTTTTGGAGCAGTGGCTTCTTCCTTGCTGATTGTGGATATAGGACTCGATTTACTGTGGATATAGATACTTTTGTACCTGTTTCCTCCAGCATCTTCACAAGGTCCTTTGCTGTTGTTCTGGGATCAATTTGCACTTTTCGAACCAAAGTACATTCATCTCTAGGAGACAGAAGGCATCTCCTTCCTGAGCGGTATGGCGACTGCGTGGTCCCATGGTGTTTATACTTGCGTACTATTGTTTGTACAGATGAACATGGTACCTTCAGGCGTTTGGAAATTGCTCCCAAGGATGAACCAGACTTGTGGAGGTCTACCATTTTTTTCCTGAGGTCTTGGCTGATATCTTTTGATTTTCCCATGATGTCAACCAAAGAGACACTGAGTTTGAAGGTAGGCCTTGAAATACACCCACAGGTACACCTCCAATTGACTCAAATTATGTAAATTAGCCTATCAGAAGCTTCTAAAGCCATGAAATTATTTTCTGGAATTTTCCAAGCTGTTTAAATGCACAGTCAACTTAGTGTATGTAAACTTCTGACCCACTGGAATTGTGATTCAGATAATTCTAAGTTAAATAATCTGTCTGTAAACAAGTGTTGGAAAAATTACTTTGTGTCATGCACAATTCCAGTGGGGATAGGCGTCCTGTCAACGGGACAGTTGTAAATCATGCGGCGCCGTGTGTCACGGTCGCAGATTTGAGAGAAACAACAAATCGCCGGTACATATAAGTGTCTTATATCGGCTGAAAGCTTAAATTCTTGTTAATATAACTGCACTGTCCAATTTACAGTAGCTATTACTGTGAAAAAATGCCATGCTATTGCTTGAGGAGAGCTCCTAACAACAAAACACTTTCTTCACCGTGACAGGTTTGATAAATTCACCTCTGAAGGTGAAATGTGTACTTACGTTCTGAAATCATGCTCTGATTTATCATCCAAAGGGTCCCAGAGATAACATGAAGTGCTCATTTTGTTAGATAAAATCATTTTTCATATCCTAAAAAGGTCCATATAGCAGGCACGATCGATTTTGTATTTCCACTCGTTCAATTTGCAAAGAAAGGAATCTGTGAAGATCTAACCCTAAACGTTGTTTCAACCAGTCAAATCACGTTCGTATGTATTCCTCAGAGATCCTAGAACGTAACCAGACTTCACTATATCATTAGGGGTGTAGTATATCCTATAGGACACCAAATCTGGTCAGGGAGCGACGTCTTCGTGGCACGCCGATGATGCGGGCAACCTTCACTTGATTGACTGTAACTTTGTCAAATAAGCACCAATCGGGGTCAAACAAAGCTAGCTAGATAGCCAATGAGCTGGGCCGTATCTGTCGCAAAATGTAGCTGCTAACCTAGCCATTTCCTTTTGGACAAAATTTACAAGAATATGGAGAGTTATGAAGTTATGAAAACTAGGTGTTTTGCAAATGTTGAACTTATAATATGGCTACTAATACTGGAAAAGCTCAAAGTCAAAGTTCAAGTATACAGATTTGACGATATTCTTGCAGAAAAATGTAATGAAAATGTTAATGTCTTTGCCCAAATGTACCTGGGTGACTTCACACTAAATGTCATGTAGCTTGCTCATACTTCAAGTTATCAGTCTGAAACGTTGCACATACACTGCTGCCCTCTTGTGGACACCATAGGAATTACAACCAGAGTGATGGCTAGAACTGTGACCTCGTTGTTGCATTTCAAAGATGGTGGTAGAAATTTAAAAAACAGTTGTTTTTTTCTTCGTATTTTCTTATACCAGATCTATTGTGTTATATTCTCCTACATTCAATTCCCATTTCCACAAACTTCAAGGTGTTTCCTTTCAAATGGTACCAAGAATATGCATATCCTTGCTTCAGGGCCTGAGCGACAGGCAGTTTGATTTGGGTATGTCATTTTAGGCAAAAATTGAAAAAAAGGTGGCTATCTCTAATTAACAAGAAATTTGTGGAGTGGTTGAAAAACGAGTTTTAACTTCCGACGTCAACTGTATATACTGTACTCTAGTCATAATTAATCCTATATAATTACTGTCTATACACACCATCCTATATAACTACTGTCTATACACACCATCCTATATAACTACTGTCTATACTGTCTATACACACCATCCTATATAACTACTGTCTATACACACCATCCTATATAACTACTGTCTATACACACCATCCTATATAACTACTGTCTATACACACCATCCTATATAACTACTGTCTATACACACCATCCTATATAACTACTGTCTATACACACCATCCTATATAACTACTGTCTATACACACCATCCTATATAACTACTGTCTATACTGTCTATACACACCATCCTATATAACCACTGTCTATACACACCATCCTATACAACTACTGTCTATACACACCCTCCTATATAACTACTGTCTATACTGTCTATACACACCATCCTATATAACTACTGTCTATACTGTCTATACACACCATCCTATATAACTACTGTCTATACACACCATCCTATATAACTACTGTCTATACACACCGTCCTATATAACTACTGTCTGTACACACCATCCTATATAACTACTGTCTATACTGTCTATACACACCATCCTATATAACTACTGTCTATACACACCATCCAATATAACTACTGTCTATACTGTCTATACACACCATCCTATATAACTACTGTCTATACACACCATCCTATATAACTACTGTCTATACACACCATCCTATATAACTACTGTCTATACACACCATCCTATATAACTACTGTCTATACACACCATCCTATATAACTACTGTCTATACACACCATCCTATATAACTACTGTCTATACACACCATCCTATATAACTACTGTCTATACTGTCTATACACACCATCCTATATAACTACTGTCTATACACACCATCCAATATAACTACTGTCTATACTGTCTATACACACCATCCTATATAACTACTGTCTATACACACCATCCAATATAACTACTGTCTATACTGTCTATACACACCATCCTATATAACTACTGTCTATACACACCATCCAATATAACTACTGTCTATACTGTCTATACACACCATCCTATATAACTACTGTCTATACTGTCTATACACACCATCCTATATAACTACTGTCTATACTGTCTATACACACCATCCTATATAACTACTGTCTATACACACCATCCTATATAACTACTGTCTATACACACCATCCTATATAACTACTGTCTATACACACCATCCTATATAACTACTGTCTATACTGTCTATACACACCATCCTATATAACTACTGTCTATACTGTCTATACACACCATCCTATATAACTACTGTCTATACTGTCTATACACACCATCCTATATAACTACTGTCTATACACACCATCCTATATAACTACTGTCTATACACACCATCCTATATAACTACTGTCTATACACACCATCCTATATAACTACTGTCTATACACACCATCCTATATAACTACTGTCTATGCACACCATCCTATATAACTACTGTCTATACACACCATCCTATATAACTACTGTCTATACTGTCTATACACACCATCCTATATAACTACTGTCTATACACACCATCCTATATAACTACTGTCTATACACACCATCCTATATAACTACTGTCTATACACACCATCCTATATAACTACTGTCTATACACACCATCCTATATAACTACTGTCTATACACACCATCCTATATAACTACTGTCTATACTGTCTATACACACCATCCTATATAACTACTGTCTATACACACCATCCTATATAACTATTGTCTATACTGTCTATACACACCATCCTATATAACTACTGTCTATACACACCATCCTATATAACTACTGTCTATACTGTCTATACACACCATCCTATATAACTACTGTCTATACACACCATCCTATATAACTACTGTCTATACACACCATCCTATATAACTACTGTCTATACACACTATCCTATATAACTACTGTCTATACACACCATCCTATATAACTACTGTCTATACACACCATCCTATATAACTACTGTCTATACACACCATCCTATATAACTACTGTCTATACACACCATCCTATATAACTACTGTCTATACACACCATCCTATATAACTACTGTCTATACACACCATCCTATATAACTACTGTCTATACTGTCTATACACACCATCCTATATAACTACTGTCTATACACACCATCCTATATAACTATTGTCTATACTGTCTATACACACCATCCTATATAACTACTGTCTATACACACCATCCTATATAACTACTGTCTATACTGTCTATACACACCATCCTATATAACTACTGTCTATACACACCATCCTATATAACTACTGTCTATACACACCATCCTATATAACTACTGTCTATACACACTATCCTATATAACTACTGTCTATACACACCATCCTATATAACTACTGTCTATACACACCATCCTATATAACTACTGTCTATACACACCATCCTATATAACTACTGTCTATACACACCATCCTATATAACTACTGTCTATACTGTCTATACACACCATCCTATATAACTACTGTCTATACTGTCTATACACACCATCCTATATAACTACTGTCTATACACGCCATCCTATATAACTACTGTCTATACTGTCTATACACACCATCCTATATAACTACTGTCTATACACACCATCCTATATAACTACTGTCTATACACACCATCCTATATAACTACTGTCTATACACACCATCCTATATAACTACTGTCTATACTGTCTATACACACCATCCTATATAACTACTGTCTATACACACCATCCTATATAACTACTGTCTATACACACCATCCTATATAACTACTGTCTATACACACCATCCTATTATAACTACTGTCTATACTGTCTATACACACCATCCTATATAACTACTGTCTATACTGTCTATACACACCATCCTATATAACTACTGTCTATACACACCATCCTATATAACTACTGTCTATACACACCATCCTATATAACTACTGTCTATACACACCATCCTATATAACTACTGTCTATACACACCATCCTATATAACTACTGTCTATACACACCATCCTATATAACTACTGTCTATACTGTCTATACACACCATCCTATATAACTACTGTCTATACACACCATCCTATATAACTACTGTCTATACACACCACCCTATATAACTACTGTCTATACACACCATCCTATATAACTACTGTCTATACTGTCTATACACACCATCCTATATAACTACTGTCTATACACACCATCCTATATAACTACTGTCTATACTGTCTATACACACCATCCTATATAACTACTGTCTATACACACCATCCTATATAACTACTGTCTATACTGTCTATACACACCATCCTATATAACTACTGTCTATACACACCATCCTATATAACTACTGTCTATACTGTCTATACACACCATCCTATATAACTACTGTCTATACACACCATCCTATATAACTACTGTCTATACTGTCTATACACACCATCCTATATAACTACTGTCTATACTGTCTATACACACCATCTCTCTCCGGATGTACTGTCCCTGTCCATATAGCCAGCGGGGTTCTCCGTATTAACATCATAATACGCAACTCTCCGGGAAAATGAAAGGTGGAGGGGTTTGTTTCATTGTGAACTAGTCATGGTGTGATTGTGATAACGTACAGGAACCAAGTCCGATCTGGAATACCTCACCATCAAAATGTCGACCGCATTCTCTTCGGTCATCGTCACGGCTGTGCACATTTCTCCTCTACACCAATACAACTCTGTGTGTGTATCTGAGTACTGTATTGCAGTTCTATCAAGTATTTAAACCAGTGGAGGACCATCTTGACCATTGGCAGATTTTTGTAGGGGTTATTAGAGTGGTAGGGGTTATCAGAGTGGTTATCAGAGTGGTAGTGGTTATCAGAGTGGTTATCAGAGTGGTAGTGGATATCAGAGTGGTAGTGGTTATCAGAGTGGTTATCAGAGTGGTAGTGGTTATCAGAGTGGTAGTGGTTATCAGAGTGGTTATCAGAGTGGTAGTGGTTATCAGAGTGGTAGTGGTTATCAGAGTGGTAGTGGTTATCAGAGTGGTAGGGGTTATCAGAGTGGTAGGGGTTATCAGAGTGGTAGGTGTTATCAGAGTGGTAGGGGTTATCAGAGTGGTTATCAGAGTGGTAGTGGTTATCAGAGTGGTAGGGGTTATCAGAGTGGTAGGGGTTATCAGAGTGGTTATCAGAGTGGTTATCAGAGTGGTAGGTGTTATCAGAGTGGTAGGGGTTATCAGAGTGGTTATCAGAGTGGTAGTGGTTATCAGAGTGGTTATCAGAGTGGTAGTGGTTATCAGAGTGGTTATCAGAGTGGTTATCAGAGTGGTAGTGGTTATCAGAGTGGTAGGGGTTATCAGAGTGGTAGGGGTTATCAGAGTGGTAGGTGTTATCAGAGTGGTAGGGGTTATCAGAGTGGTAGGGGTTATCAGAGTGGTAGGTGTTATCAGAGTGGTAGTGGTTATCAGAGTGGTTATCAGAGTGGTTATCAGAGTGGTTATCAGAGTGGTAGTGGTTATCAGAGTGGCAGCATTTTTCACAAAGCATGTCCACATCGTGTAAATCACTTCAAACCAAATGTCCACATCTTGTAAATAGATGTACACAGTCACACCTATCTGTACACAGTCACACCTATCTGTACACAGTCACACCTATCTGTACACAGTCACACCTATCTGTACACAGTCACACCAATCTGTACACAGTCACACCAATCTGTACACAGTCACACCAATCTGTACACAGTCACACCTATCTACACAGTCACACCTATCTGTACACAGTCACACCTATCTGTACACAGTCACACCTATCTGTACACAGTCACACCAATCTGTACACAGTCACACCAATCTGTACACAGTCACACCAATCTGTACACAGTCACACCTATCTACACAGTCACACCTATCTGTACACAGTCACACCAATCTGTACACAGTCACACCAATCTGTACACAGTCACACCAATCTACACAGTCACACCAATCTGTACACAGTCACACCAATCTGTACACAGTCACACCTATCTGTACACAGTCACACCTATCTACACAGTCACACCAATCTGTACACAGTCACACCAATCTGTACACAGTCACACCTATCTACACAGTCACACCTATCTGTACACAGTCACACCAATCTGTACACAGTCACACCAATCTGTACACAGTCACACCTATCTACACAGTCACACCTATCTACACAGTCACACCTATCTGTACACAGTCACACCAATCTGTACACAGTCACACCAATCTCTACACAGTCACACCTAGCTGTACACAGTCACACCAATCTGTACACAGTCACACCTATCTACACAGTCACACCTAGCTGTACACAGTCACACCTTATCTGTACACAGTCACACCTTATCTGTACACAGTCACACCTTATCTGTACACAGTCACACCTATCTGTACACAGTCACACCTATCTACACAGTCACACCTATCTGTACACAGTCACACCTAGCTGTACACAGTCACACCCAGCTGTACACAGTCACACCTAGATATAACCATGGCCGCGTACATGAGGTATCTATGTATGACAATTTGAGCTCCCGAGTGGCTCAGCGGTCTAAAGCACTGCGTCTCAGTGCTAGAGGCGTCACTACGGACCACTGGTTCGATCCCGGGCTGTATCACGATCGGGAATCCCATAGGGCGGCGGCACAGTTGGCCCAGCGTCGTCCGGGTTAAGGGGAGGGTTTGGCCGGGGTAGGCTGTCATTGTAAATAAAAATGTGTTCTTAACTGACATGCCAAGTAAAATATATATATAAATAAAGGGTCATTTAAATAAAAATGTGTTCTTAACTGACTTGCCAAGTAAAATATATATATATAAAGGGTAAAATAAAATAAAAGTCTTCAATCCCTCGAGATGATCTGTCTATCTTGTCAAAATCCCTGATACTCGGCTCCCCTTCCACCCTCTGAGGATATTACGTCTCCAGGCAAACCCGGATTCAAATACTTGATTAGATTTGGCCTAGACAAACTACTTTTCAGAGAATACACACCAATTAATCAAATAAAAATGTATTGGTCACGTACACACATATTTAACAGATGTTTTTTGTGGGTGTAGAGAAATACTTATGTTTCTAGCTCCAACAGTGCAATAGTTTCTAACAATGCACAACAATACACACACATCTAAACGTAAAATAATAGAATTAAGACGTTTAGAAATATGAGAACGAGCAATGTCAGAGTCCGGAATATAGCTTTCACCTGGTCAGTCTATGATCCCGTATTGATGTCACTTGTTAAATCCACTTTAAATCAGTATAGATGAAGGGGAGGAGACGGGTTAAAGAAAGATTTTTTTTTAAAGTATTATTATTTTTTTGTGTACTTTTGAACCCCCTTTTTCTCCCACCAATTTCGTGATATCCAATTGGTAGTTACAGTCTTGTCCCATCGCTGCAACTTCCCTACGGACTCGGGAGAGGAGAAGGTCGACAGCAATGCTTCCTCCGAAACACCACCCTGCCAAGCCGGTGGACCTGGAATCTACTACCAATGACACACTTCTCACTTAACCCGGAAGCCAGCCGCACCGACGTGTCGGAGGAAACACCGTCCAGCTGGCAGGCGTCCCCAGCAACGAGTCGCTAGAGGAACGCTAGAGGAAATCCCGGCCGGCCAAACCCTCCCCTAACCGAGGCGACGCTGGGCCAATTGTGCGCCGCCTCATGGGTCTTCCGGTCACGGCCGGCTGTGACACAGCCTGGGATCGAACCTTGGTCTGTAATGACGCCTTAGACCTCAGAGCCACTTGGGAGGCCCTAAAGAAGGATTATTAAGCCTGGAGACAACTGAGACATGGATTGTGTCGTTCAGAGGGTGAATGGGCTAGACAAAATATTTAAGAGCCTTTGAACGAGGTATGGTAGTAGGTGCCAGGCGCACCGGTTTGTGTCAAGAACTGCAACGCTGCTGGGTTTTTCACGCTCAACAGTTTCCTGTGTGTATCAAGAATGGTCCACCACCTAAAGGACATCCAGACAACTTGACACAACTGTGGGAAGCATTAGAGTCCACATGGATGGTGTGTATAGACAGTCTATACACACCATCCTATATAACTACTGTCTATACACACCATCCTATATAACTATTGTCTATACACACCATCCTATATAACTACTGTCTATACACACCATCCTATATAACTACTGTCTATACTGTCTATACACACCATCCTATATAACTACTGTCTATACTGTCTATACACACCATCCTATATAACTACTGTCTATACTGTCTATACACACCATCCTATATAACTACTGTCTATACACACCATCCTATATAACTACTGTCTATACACACCATCCTATATAACTACTGTCTATACACACCATCCTATATAACTACTGTCTATACACACCATCCTATATAACTACTGTCTCAACTGTATATACTGTACTCTAGTCATAATTAATCCTATATAATTACTGTCTATACACACCATCCTATATAACTACTGTCTATACACACCATCCTATATAACTACTGTCTATACTGTCTATACACACCATCCTATATAACTACTGTCTATACACACCATCCTATATAACTACTGTCTATACACACCATCCTATATAACTACTGTCTATACTGTCTATACACACCATCCTATATAACTACTGTCTATACTGTCTATACACACCATCCTATATAACTACTGTCTATACACACCATCCTATATAACTACTGTCTATACACACCATCCTATATAACTACTGTCTATACACACCATCCTATATAACTACTGTCTATACACACCATCCTATATAACTACTGTCTATACACACCATCCTATATAACTACTGTCTATACTGTCTATACACACCATCCTATATAACCACTGTCTATACACACCATCCTATACAACTACTGTCTATACACACCCTCCTATATAACTACTGTCTATACTGTCTATACACACCATCCTATATAACTACTGTCTATACTGTCTATACACACCATCCTATATAACTACTGTCTATACACACCATCCTATATAACTACTGTCTATACACACCATCCTATATAACTACTGTCTATACTGTCTATACACACCATCCTATATAACTACTGTCTATACACACCATCCTATATAACTACTCTCTATACACACCATCCTATATAACTACTGTCTATACACACCATCCTATATAACTACTGTCTATACACACCATCCTATATAACTACTGTCTATACTGTCTATACACACCATCCTATATAACTACTGTCTATACACACCATCCTATATAACTACTGTCTATACACACCATCCTATATAACTACTGTCTATACACACCATCCTATATAACTACTGTCTATACACACCATCCTATATAACTACTGTCTATACACACCGTCCTATATAACTACTGTCTGTACACACCATCCTATATAACTACTGTCTATACTGTCTATACACACCATCCTATATAACTACTGTCTATACACACCATCCAATATAACTACTGTCTATACTGTCTATACACACCATCCTATATAACTACTGTCTATACACACCATCCTATATAACTACTGTCTATACACACCATCCTATATAACTACTGTCTATACACACCATCCTATATAACTACTGTCTATACACACCATCCTATATAACTACTGTCTATACACACCATCCAATATAACTACTGTCTATACTGTCTATACACACCATCCTATATAACTACTGTCTATACACACCATCCAATATAACTACTGTCTATACTGTCTATACACACCATCCTATATAACTACTGTCTATACACACCATCCAATATAACTACTGTCTATACTGTCTATACACACCATCCTATATAACTACTGTCTATAAACACCATCCTATATAACTACTGTCTATACTGTCTATACACACCATCCTATATAACTACTGTCTATACACACTATCCTATATAACTACTGTCTATACACACCATCCTATATAACTACTGTCTATACACACCATCATATATAACTACTGTCTATACTGTCTATACACACCATCCTATATAACTACTGTCTATACACACCATCCTATATAACTACTGTCTATACACACCATCCTATATAACTACTGTCTATACACACCATCCTATATAACTACTGTCTATACACACCATCCTATATAACTACTGTCTATACACACCATCCTATATAACTACTGTCTATACTGTCTATACACACCATCCTATATAACTACTGTCTATACTGTCTATACACACCATCCTATATAACTACTGTCTATACACACCATCCTATATAACTACTGTCTATACTGTCTATACACACCATCCTGTATAACTACTGTCTATACTGTCTATACACACCATCCTATATAACTACTGTCTATACTGTCTATACACACCATCCTATATAACTACTGTCTATACACACCATCCTATATAACTACTGTCTATACACACCATCCTATATAACTACTGTCTATACACACCATCCTATATAACTACTGTCTATACTCACCATCCTATATAACTACTGTCTATACTGTCTATACACACCATCCTATATAACTACTGTCTATACACACCATCCTATATAACTACTGTCTATACACACCATCCTATATAACTACTGTCTATACACACCATCCTATATAACTACTGTCTATACACACCATCCTATATAACTACTGTCTATACACACCATCCTATATAACTACTGTCTATACTGTCTATACACACCATCCTATATAACTACTGTCTATACACACCATCCTATATAACTATTGTCTATACTGTCTATACACACCATCCTATATAACTACTGTCTATACACACCATCCTATATAACTACTGTCTATACTGTCTATACACACCATCCTATATAACTACTGTCTATACACACCATCCTATATAACTACTGTCTATACACACCATCCTATATAACTACTGTCTATACACACTATCCTATATAACTACTGTCTATACACACCATCCTATATAACTACTGTCTATACACACCATCCTATATAACTACTGTCTATACACACCATCCTATATAACTACTGTCTATACACACCATCCTATATAACTACTGTCTATACTGTCTATACACACCATCCTATATAACTACTGTCTATACACACCATCCTATATAACTACTGTCTATACACACCATCCTATATAACTACTGTCTATACACACCATCCTATATAACTACTGTCTATACACACCATCCTATATAACTATTGTCTCTACACACCATCCTATATAACTATTGTCTATACACACCATCCTATATAACTACTGTCTATACACACCATCCTATATAACTACTGTCTATACTGTCTATACACACCATCCTATATAACTACTGTCTATACACACCATCCTATATAACTACTGTCTATACACACCATCCTATATAACTACTGTCTATACTGTCTATACACACCATCCTATATAACTACTGTCTATACTGTCTATACACACCATCCTATATAACTACTGTCTATACTGTCTATACACACCATCCTATATAACTACTGTCTATACACACCATCCTATATAACTACTGTCTATACTGTCTATACACACCATCCTATATAACTACTGTCTATACACACCATCCTATATAACTACTGTCTATACTGTCTATACACACCATCCTATATAACTACTGTCTATACACACCATCCTATATAACTACTGTCTATACTGTCTATACACACCATCCTATATAACTACTGTCTATACACACCATCCTATATAACTACTGTCTATACTGTCTATACACACCATCCTATATAACTACTGTCTATACTGTCTATACACACCATCCTATATAACTACTGTCTATACACACCATCCTATATAACTATTGTCTATACACACCATCCTATATAACTACTGTCTATACACCATCCTATATAACTACTGTCTATACACACCATCCTATATAACTACTGTCTATACACACCATCCTATATAACTACTGTCTATACACACCATCCTATATAACTACTGTCTATACACACCATCCTATATAACTACTGTCTATACACACCATCCAATATAACTACTGTCTATACTGTCTATACACACCATCCTATATAACTACTGTCTATACACACCATCCTATATAACTACTGTCTATACTGTCTATACACACCATCCTATATAACTACTGTCTATACACACCATCCTATATAACTACTGTCTATACTGTCTATACACACCATCCTATATAACTACTGTCTATACACACCATCCTATATAACTACTGTCTATACTGTCTATACACACCATCCTATATAACTACTGTCTATACACACCATCCTATATAACTACTGTCTATACTGTCTATACACACCATCCTATATAACTACTGTCTATACACACCATCCTATATAACTATTGTCTATACACACCATCCTATATAACTACTGTCTATACACACCATCCTATATAACTACTGTCTATACACACCATCCTATATAACTACTGTCTATACACACCATCCTATATAACTACTGTCTATACTGTCTATACACACCATCCTATATAACTACTGTCTATACACACCATCCTATATAACTACTGTCTGTACTGTCTATACACACCATCCTATATAACTACTGTCTATACACACCATCCTATATAACTATTGTCTATACACACCATCCTATATAACTACTGTCTATACACACCATCCTATATAACTACTGTCTATACACACCATCCTATATAACTACTGTCTATACACACCATCCTATATAACTACTGTCTATACTGTCTATACACACCATCCTATATAACTACTGTCTATACACACCATCCTATATAACTACTGTCTATACACACCATCCTATATAACTACTGTCTCTACACACCATCCTATATAACTACTGTCTATACACACCATCCTATATAACTACTGTCTATACTGTCTATACACACCATTCTATATAACTACTGTCTATACTGTCTATACACACCATCCTATATAACTACTGTCTATACACACCATCCTATATAACTACTGTCTATACACACCATCCTATATAACTACTGTCTATACACACCATCCTATATAACTACTGTCTATACACACCATCCTATATAACTACTGTCTGTACACACCATCCTATATAACTACTGTCTATACACACCATCCTATATAACTACTGTCTATACACACCATCCTGTATAACTACTGTCTATACACACCATCCTATATAACTACTGTCTATACTGTCTATACACACCATCCTATATAACTACTGTCTATACTGTCTATACACACCATCCTATATAACTACTGTCTATACTGTCTATACACACCATCCTATATAACTACTGTCTATACACACCATTCTATATAACTACTGTCTATACTGTCTATACACACCATCCTATATAACTACTGTCTATACACACCATCCTATATAACTACTGTCTATACACACCATCCTATATAACTACTGTCTATACACACCACCCTATATAATTACTGTCTATACTGTCTATACACACCATCCTATATAACTACTGTCTATACTGTCTATACACACCATCCTATATAACTACTGTCTATACACACCATCCTATATAACTACTGTCTATACTGTCTATACACACCATCCTATATAACTACTGTCTATACACACCATCCTATATAACTACTGTCTATACTGTCTATACACACCATCCTATATAACTACTGTCTATACACACCATCCTATATAACTACTGTCTATACACACCATCCTATATAACTACTGTCTATACACACCATCCTATATAACTACTGTCTATACACACCATCCTATATAACTACTGTCTATACACACCATCCTATATAACTACTGTCTATACACACCATCCTATATAATTACTGTCTATACACACCATCCTATATAACTACTGTCTATACACACCATCCTATATAATTACTGTCTATACACACCATCCTATATAACTACTGTCTATACACACCATCCTATATAACTACTGTCTATACACACCATCCTATATAACTACTGTCTATACTGTCTATACACACCATCCTATATAACTACTGTCTATACACACCATCCTATATAACTACTGTCTATACACACCATCCTATATAACTACTGTCTATACACACCATCCTATATAACTACTGTCTATACACACCATCCTATATAATTACTGTCTATACACACCATCCTATATAACTACTGTCCATACTGTTTATACACACCAATATACTTTTCGAATGCCCCGTATATACACTGAGTGTACAAAACATTAGGAACACCTTCCTAATATTGAGTTGCACCCCCTTTTGCCCTCAGAACAGCCTCATTTCGTTGGGACATGGACTACAAGGTTTCGAAAGCGTTCCACAGGGATGCTGGTCCATGTGGACTCTAATGCTTCCCACAGTTGTGTCAAGTTGTCTGGATGTCCTTTAGGTGGTGGACCATTCTTGATACACACAGGAAACTGTTGAGCGTGAAAAACCCAGCAGCGTTGCAGTTCTTGACACAAACCGGTGCGCCTGGCACCTACTACCATACCTCGTTCAAAGGCTCTTAAATATTTTGTCTAGCCCATTCACCCTCTGAACGACACAATCCATGTCTCAGTTGTCTCCAGGCTTAATAATCCTTCTTTAGGGCCTCCCAAGTGGCTCTGAGGTCTAAGGCGTCATTACAGACCAAGGTTCGATCCCAGGCTGTGTCACAGCCGGCCGTGACCGGAAGACCCATGAGGCGGCGCACAATTGGCCCAGCGTCGCCTCGGTTAGGGGAGGGTTTGGCCGGCCGGGATTTCCTCTAGCGTTCCTCTAGCGACTCGTTGCTGGGGACGCCTGCCAGCTGGACGGTGTTTCCTCCGACACGTCGGTGCGGCTGGCTTCCGGGTTAAGTGAGAAGTGTGTCATTGGTAGTAGATTCCAGGTCCACCGGCTTGGCAGGGTGGTGTTTCGGAGGAAGCATTGCTGTCGACCTTCTCCTCTCCCGAGTCCGTAGGGAAGTTGCAGCGATGGGACAAGACTGTAACTACCAATTGGATATCACGAAATTGGTGGGAGAAAAAGGGGGTTCAAAAGTACACAAAAAAATAATAATACTTTAAAAAAAAATCTTTCTTTAACCCGTCTCCTCCCCTTCATCTATACTGATTTAAAGTGGATTTAACAAGTGACATCAATACGGGATCATAGACTGACCAGGTGAAAGCTATATTCCGGACTCTGACATTGCTCGTTCTCATATTTCTAAACGTCTTAATTCTATTATTTTACGTTTAGATGTGTGTGTATTGTTGTGCATTGTTAGAAACTATTGCACTGTTGGAGCTAGAAACATAAGTATTTCTCTACACCCACAAAAAACATCTGTTAAATATGTGTGTACGTGACCAATACATTTTTATTTGATTAATTGGTGTGTATTCTCTGAAAAGTAGTTTGTCTAGGCCAAATCTAATCAAGTATTTGAATCCGGGTTTGCCTGGAGACGTAATATCCTCAGAGGGTGGAAGGGGAGCCGAGTATCAGGGATTTTGACAAGATAGACAGATCATCTCGAGGGATTGAAGACTTTTATTTTATTTTACCCTTTATATATATATATTTTACTTGGCAAGTCAGTTAAGAACACATTTTTATTTAAATGACCCTTTATTTATATATATATTTTACTTGGCATGTCAGTTAAGAACACATTTTTATTTACAATGACAGCCTACCCCGGCCAAACCCTCCCCTTAACCCGGACGACGCTGGGCCAACTGTGCCGCCGCCCTATGGGATTCCCGATCGTGATACAGCCCGGGATCGAACCAGTGGTCCGTAGTGACGCCTCTAGCACTGAGACGCAGTGCTTTAGACCGCTGAGCCACTCGGGAGCTCAAATTGTCATACATAGATACCTCATGTACGCGGCCATGGTTATATCTAGGTGTGACTGTGTACAGCTGGGTGTGACTGTGTACAGCTAGGTGTGACTGTGTACAGATAGGTGTGACTGTGTAGATAGGTGTGACTGTGTACAGATAGGTGTGACTGTGTACAGATAAGGTGTGACTGTGTACAGATAAGGTGTGACTGTGTACAGATAAGGTGTGACTGTGTACAGCTAGGTGTGACTGTGTAGATAGGTGTGACTGTGTACAGATTGGTGTGACTGTGTACAGCTAGGTGTGACTGTGTAGAGATTGGTGTGACTGTGTACAGATTGGTGTGACTGTGTACAGATAGGTGTGACTGTGTAGATAGGTGTGACTGTGTAGATAGGTGTGACTGTGTACAGATTGGTGTGACTGTGTACAGATTGGTGTGACTGTGTACAGATAGGTGTGACTGTGTAGATAGGTGTGACTGTGTACAGATTGGTGTGACTGTGTACAGATTGGTGTGACTGTGTAGATAGGTGTGACTGTGTACAGATAGGTGTGACTGTGTACAGATTGGTGTGACTGTGTACAGATTGGTGTGACTGTGTAGATTGGTGTGACTGTGTACAGATTGGTGTGACTGTGTACAGATTGGTGTCACTGTGTACAGATAGGTGTGACTGTGTAGATAGGTGTGACTGTGTACAGATTGGTGTGACTGTGTACAGATTGGTGTGACTGTGTACAGATTGGTGTGACTGTGTACAGATAGGTGTGACTGTGTACAGATAGGTGTGACTGTGTACAGATAGGTGTGACTGTGTACATCTATTTACAAGATGTGGACATGCTTTGTGAAAAATGCTGCCACTCTGATAACCACTACCACTCTGATAACCCCTACCACTCTGATAACCCCTACCACTCTGATAACCCCTACCACTCTGATAACCCCTACCACTCTAATAATCCCTACCACTCTGATAACCCCTACCACTCTGATAACCCCTACCACTCTGATAACCCCTACCACTCTGATAACCACTCTGATAACCCCTACCACTCTGATAACCCCTACCACTCTGATAACCCCTACCACTCTGATAACCCCTACCACTCTGATAACCCCTACCACTCTGAAAACCCCTACCACTCTGATAACCCCTACCACTCTGATAACCACTCTGATAACCCCTACCACTCTGATAACCCCTACCACTCTGATAACCCCTACCACTCTGATAACCCCTACCACTCTGATAACCCCTACCACTCTGATAACCCCTACCACTCTGATAACCCCTACCACTCTGATAACCCCTACCACTCTGATAACCCCTACCACTCTGATAACCCCTACCACTCTGATAACCCCTACCACTCTGATAACCACTCTGATAACCCCTACCACTCTGATAACCCCTACCACTCTGATAACCCCTACCACTCTGATAACCCCTACCACTCTGATAACCACTCTGATAACCCCTACCACTCTGATAACCCCTACCACTCTGATAACCCCTACCACTCTGATAACCCCTACCACTCTGATAACCCCTACCACTCTGATAACCCCTACCACTCTGATAACCACTACCACTCTGATAACCCCTACCACTCTGATAACCCCTACCACTCTGATAACCCCTACCACTCTGATAACCCCTACCACTCTGATAACCACTCTGATAACCCCTACCACTCTGATAACCCCTACCACTCTGATAACCCCTACCACTCTGATAACCCCTACCACTCTGATAACCCCTACCACTCTGATAACCCCTACCACTCTGATAACCCCTACCACTCTGATAACCCCTACCACTCTGATAACCACTCTGATAACCCCTACCACTCTGATAACCCCTACCACTCTGATAACCCCTACCACTCTGATAACCACTCTGATAACCCCTACCACTCTGATAACCCCTACCACTCTGATAACCCCTACCACTCTGATAACCCCTACCACTCTGATAACCCCTACCACTCTGATAACCCCTACCACTCTGATAACCCCTACCACTCTGATAACCACTCTGATAACCCCTACCACTCTGATAACCCCTACCACTCTGATAACCACTCTGATAACCCCTACCACTCTGATAACCCCTACCACTCTGATAACCACTCTGATAACCCCTACCACTCTGATAACCCCTACCACTCTGATAACCACTCTGATAACCCCTACCACTCTGATAACCCCTACCACTCTGATAACCCCTACCACTCTGATAACCCCTACCACTCTGATAACCCCTACCACTCTGATAACCCCTACCACTCTGATAACCCCTACCACTCTGATAACCCCTACCACTCTGATAACCCCTACCACTCTGATAACCCCTACCACTCTGATAACCCCTACCACTCTGATAACCCCTACCACTCTGATAACCCCTACCACTCTGATAACCACTACCACTCTGATAACCACTACCACTCTGATAACCCCTACCACTCTGATAACCCCTACCACTCTGATAACCCCTACCACTCTGATAACCCCTACCACTCTGATAACCACTCTGATAACCCCTACCACTCTGATAACCCCTACCACTCTGATAACCCCTACCACTCTGATAACCCCTACCACTCTGATAACCCCTACCACTCTGATAACCCCTACCACTCTGATAACCCCTACCACTCTGATAACCCCTACCACTCTGATAACCACTACCACTCTGATAACCACTACCACTCTGATAACCACTCTGATAACCCCTACCACTCTGATAACCCCTACCACTCTGATAACCACTCTGATAACCCCTACCACTCTGATAACCCCTACCACTCTGATAACCACTCTGATAACCCCTACCACTCTGATAACCACTACCACTCTGATAACCACTACCACTCTGATAACCCCTCTGATAACCACTACCACTCTGATAACCCCTACCACTCTGATTACCCCTACCACTCTGATAACCCCTACCACTCGGATAACCCCTACCACTCTGATAACCACTCTGATAACCCCTACCACTCTGATAACCCCTACCACTCTGATAACCCCTACCACTCTGATAACCCCTACCACTCTGATAACCCCTACCACTCTGATAACCACTACCACTCTGATAACCCCTACCACTCTGATAACCCCTACCACTCTGATAACCACTCTGATAACCCCTACCACTCCGATAACCCCTACCACTCTGATAACCACTCTGATAACCCCTACCACTCTGATAACCACTCTGATAACCCCTACCACTCTGATAACCACTCTGATAACCCCTACCACTCTGATAACCACTCTGATAACCCCTACCACTCTGATAACCCCTACCACTCTGATAACCACTCTGATAACCCCTACCACTCTGATAACCCTTACCACTCTGATAACCCCTACCACTCTGATAACCCCTACCACTCTGATAACCCCTACCACTCTGATAACCCCTACCACTCTGATAACCCCTACCACTCTGAAAACCCCTACCACTCTGATAACCACTCTGATAATCCCTACCACTCTGATAACAACTCTGATAACCCCTACCACTCTGATAACCCCTACCACTCTGATAACCACTCTGATAACCCCTACCACTCTGATAACCCCTACCACTCTGATAACCCCTACCACTCTGATAACCCCTACCACTCTGATAACCACTCTGATAACCCCTACCACTCTGATAACCCCTACCACTCTAATAACCACTACCACTCTGATAACCACTCTGATAACCCCTACCACTCTGATAACCCCTACCACTCTGATAACCCCTACCACTCTGATAACCCCTACCACTCTGATAACCCCTACCACTCTGATAACCACTCTGATAACCCCTACCACTCTGATAACCCCTACCACTCTGATAACCCCTACCACTCTGATAACCACTCTGATAACCCCTACCACTCTGATAACCCCTACCACTCTGATAACCACTCTGATAACCCCTACCACTCTGATAACCCCTACCACTCTGATAACCCCTACCACTCTGATAACCCCTACCACTCTGATAACCCCTACCACTCTAATAACCACTACCACTCTGATAACCCCTACCACTCTGATAACCCCTACCACTCTGATAACCACTCTGATAACCCCTACCACTCTGATAACCACTACCACTCTGATAACCCCTACCACTCTGATAACCCCTACCACTCTGATAACCACTCTGATAACCCCTACCACTCTGATAACCACTACCACTCTGATAACCACTCTGATAACCCCTACCACTCCGATAACCCCTACCACTCTGATAACCACTACCACTCTGATAACCCCTACCACTCTGATAACCCCTACCACTCTGATAACCCCTACCACTCTGATAACCCCTACCACTCTGATAACCCCTACCACTCTGATAACCACTCTGATAACCCCTACCACTCTGATAACCCCTACCACTCTGATAACCCCTACCACTCTGATAACCCCTACCACTCTGATAACCACTACCACTCTGATAACCCCTACCACTCTGATAACCCCTACCACTCCGATAACCCCTACCACTCTGATAACCCCTACCACTCTGATAACCCCTACCACTCTGATAACCACTCTGATAACCCCTACCACTCTGATAACCCCTACCACTCTGATAACCCCTACCACTCTGATAACCCCTACCACTCTGATAACCACTACCACTCTGATAACCCCTACCACTCTGATAACCCCTACCACTCTGATAACCACTCTGATAACCCCTACCACTCTGATAACCACTACAACTCTGATAACCCCTACCACTCTGATAACCCCTACCACTCTGATAACCCCTACCACTCTGATAACCCCTACCACTCTGATAACCACTACCACTCTGATAACCCCTACCACTCTGATAACCCCTACCACTCTGATAACCCCTACCACTCTGATAACCCCTACCACTCTGATAACCACTCTGATAACCCCTACCACTCTGATAACCCCTACCACTCTGATAACCCCTACCACTCTGATAACCCCTACCACTCTGATAACCACTACCACTCTGATAACCCCTACCACTCTGATAACCACTCTGATAACCCCTACCACTCTGATAACCCCTACCACTCTGATAACCACTCTGATAACCCCTACCACTCTGATAACCCCTACCACTCTGATAACCACTCTGATAACCCCTACCACTCTGATAACCCCTACCACTCTGATAACCACTGTGATAACCCCTACCACTCTGATAACCCCTACCACTCTGATAACCCCTACCACTCTGATAACCCCTACCACTCTGATAACCCCTACCACTCTGATAACCCCTACCACTCTGATAACCCCTACCACTCTGATAACCACTCTGATAACCCCTACCACTCTGATAACCCCTACCACTCTGATAACCCCTACCACTCTGATAACCCCTACCACTCTGATAACCACTACCACTCTGATAACCCCTACCACTCTGATAACCCCTACCACTCCGATAACCCCTACCACTCTGATAACTCCTACCACTCTGATAACCCCTACCACTCTGATAACCACTCTGATAACCCCTACCACTCTGATAACCACTACCACTCTGATAACCCCTACCACTCTGATAACCCCTACCACTCTGATAACCACTCTGATAACCACTACCACTCCGATAACCCCTACCACTCTGATAACCCCTACCACTCTGATAACCCCTACCACTCTGATAACCCCTACCACTCTGATAACCCCTACCACTCTGATAACCCCTACCACTCTGATAACCACTACCACTCTGATAACCACTCTGATAACCCCTACCACTCCGATAACCCCTACCACTCTGATAACCCCTACCACTCTGATAACCCCTACCACTCTGATAACCCCTACCACTCTGATAACCACTACAACTCTGATAACCCCTACCACTCTGATAACCCCTACCACTCTGATAACCCCTACCACTCTGATAACCCCTACCACTCTGATAACCACTACCACTCTGATAACCCCTACCACTCTGATAACCCCTACCACTCTGATAACCCCTACCACTCTGATAACCCCTACCACTCTGATAACCACTCTGATAACCCCTACCACTCTGATAACCCCTACCACTCCGATAACCACTCTGATAACCCCTACCACTCTGATAACCCCTACCACTCTGATAACCCCTACCACTCTGATAACCACTCTGATAACCCCTACCACTCTGATAACCCCTACCACTCTGATAACCCCTACCACTCTGATAACCCCTACCACTCTGATAACCACTACCACTCTGATAACCCCTACCACTCTGATAACCACTCTGATAACCCCTACCACTCTGATAACCCCTACCACTCTGATAACCACTCTGATAACCCCTACCACTCTGATAACCCCTACCACTCTGATAACCACTGTGATAACCCCTACCACTCTGATAACCCCTACCACTCTGATAACCCCTACCACTCTGATAACCCCTACCACTCTGATAACCCCTACCACTCTGATAACCACTACCACTCTGATAACCCCTACCACTCTGATAACCACTCTGATAACCCCTATCACTCTGATAACCACTCTGATAACCCCTACCACTCTGATAACCACTCTGATAACCCCTACCACTCTGATAACCACTCTGATAACCCCTACCACTCTGATAACCACTCTGATAACCCCTACCACTCTGATAACCACTCTGATAACCCCTACCACTCTGATAACCCCTACCACTCTGATAACCCCTACCACTCTGGTAACCCCTACCACTCTGATAACCACTCTGATAACCCCTCTGATAACCCCTCTGATAACCAATCTGATAACCCCTCTGATAACCACTCTGATAACCCCTACCACTCTGGTAACCCCTACCACTCTGATAACCACTCTGATAACCACTCTGATAACCCCTCTGATAACCCCTCTGATAACCACTCTGATAACCCCTCTGATAACCACTCTGATAACCCCTCTGATAACCACTCTGGTAACCCCTACCACTCTGATAACCCCTACCACTCTGGTAACCCCTACCACTCTGATAACCACTCTGATAACCCCTCTGATAACCCCTACCACTCTGATAACCACTCTGATAACCCCTACCACTCTGATAACCCCTACCACTCTGATAACCACTCTGATAACCCCTACCACTCTGATAACCCCTACCACTCTGATAACCACTCTGATAACCCCTACCACTCTGTTAACCACTCTGATAACCCCTACCACTCTTATAACCCCTACCACTCTGATAACCCCTACCACTCTGATAACCACTCTGATAACCCCTACCACTCTGATAACCCCTACCACTCTGATAACCCCTACCACTCTGATAACCCCTACCACTCTGATAACCCCTACCACTCTGATAACCACTACCACTCTGATAACCACTACCACTCTGATAACCCCTACCACTCTGATAACCACTCTGATAACCCCTTCCACTCTGATAACCCCTACCACTCTGATAACCACTCTGATAACCCCTACCACTCTGATAACCCCTACCACTCTGATAACCACTCTGATAACCACTCTGATAACCCCTACCACTCTGATAACCCCTACCACTCTGATAACCCCTACCACTCTGATAACCCCTACCACTCTGATAACCCCTACCACTCTGATAACCCCTACCACTCTGATAACCCCTACCACTCTGATAACCCCTACCACTCTGATAACCCCTACCACTCTGATAACCCCTACCACTCTGATAACCACTCTGATAACCCCTACCACTCTGATAACCCCTACCACTCCGATAACCACTCTGATAACCCCTACCACTCTGATAACCCCTACCACTCTGATAACCCCTACCACTCTGATAACCACTCTGATAACCCCTACCACTCTGATAACCCCTACCACTCTGATAACCCCTACCACTCTGATAACACCTACCACTCTGATAACCCCTACCACTCTGATAACCCCTACCACTCTGATAACCCCTACCACTCTGATAACCCCTACCACTCTGATAACCCCTACCACTCTGATAACCCCTACCACTCTGATAACCCCTACCACTCTGATAACCACTACCACTCTGATAACCACTCTGATAACCCCTACCACTCTGATAACCCCTACCACTCTGATAACCCCTACCACTCTGATAACCCCTACCACTCTGATAACCCCTACCACTCTGATAACACCTACCACTCTGATAACCACTCTGATAACCCCTACCACTCTGATAACCCCTACCACTCTGATAACCCTTACCACTCTGATAACCCCTACCACTCTGATAACCCCTACCACTCTGATAACCCCTACCACTCTGATAACCACTCTGATAACCCCTACCACTCTGATAACCCCTACCACTCTGATAACCACTCTGATAACCCCTACCACTCTGATAACCACTCTGATAACCCCTACCACTCTGATAACCACTCTGATAACCCCTACCACTCTGATAACCCCTACCACTCTGATAACCACTCTGATAACCCCTACCACTCTGATAACCCCTACCACTCTGATAACCACTCTGATAACCCCTACCACTCTGATAACCACTCTGATAACCCCTACCACTCTGATAACCCCTACCACTCTGATAACCCCTACCCCTCTGATAACCCCTACCACTCTGATAACCCCTACCCCTCTGATAACCCCTACCACTCTGATAACCCCTACCACTCTGATAACCCCTACCACTCTGATAACCCCTACCACTCTGATAACCACTCTGATAACCCCTACCACTCATGATAACCCCTACCACTCTGATAACCCCTACCACTCTGATAACCCCTACCACTCTGATAACCCCTACCACTCTGATAACCCCTACCACTCTGATAACCCCTACCACTCTGATAACCCCTACCACTCTGATAACCACTACCACTCTGATAACCCCTACCACTCTGATAACCCCTACCACTCTGATAACCACTACCACTCTGATAACCCCTACTACTCTGATAACCACTCTGATAACCCCAACCACTCTGATAACCCCTACCACTCTGATAACCCCTACCACTCTGATAACCCCTACTACTCTGATAACCACTCTGATAACCCCTACCCCTCTGATAACCCCTACCACTCTGATAACCACTCTGATAACCCCTACCACTCTGATAACCACTCTGATAACCCCTACCACTCTGATAACCCCTACCACTCTGATAACCACTCTGATAACCCCTACCACTCTGATAACCCCTACCACTCTGATAACCCCTACCACTCTGATAACCACTCTGATAACCCCTACCACTCTGATAACCCCTACCACTCTGATAACCCCTACCACTCTGATAACCCCTACCACTCTGATAACCCCTACCACTCTGATAACCCCTACCACTCTGATAACCCCTACCACTCTGATAACCCCTACCACTCTGATAACCCCTACCACTCTGATAACCCCTACCACTCTGATAACCACTCTGATAACCCCTACCACTCTGATAACCCCTACTACTCTGATAACCACTCTGATAACCCCTACCACTCTGATAACCCCTACTACTCTGATAACCCCTACCACTCTGATAACCCCTACCACTCTGATAACCCCTACCACTCTGATAACCACTACCACTCTGATAACCCCTACCACTCTGATAACCCCTACCACTCTGATAACCACTACCACTCTGATAACCCCTACTACTCTGATAACCACTCTGATAACCCCTACCACTCTGATAACCCCTACCACTCTGATAACCCCTACCACTCTGATAACCCCTACCACTCTGATAACCCCTACCACTCTGATAACCCCTACCACTCTGATAACCCCTACCACTCTGATAACCCCTACTACTCTGATAACCACTCTGATAACCCCTACCACTCTGATAACCCCTACCACTCTGATAACCACTACCACTCTAATAACCCCTACCACTCTGATAACCCCTACCACTCTGATAACCCCTACCACTCTGATAACCACTACCACTCTGATAACCACTACCACTCTAATAATCCCTACCACTCTGATAACCCCTACCACTCTGATAACCCCTACCACTCTGATAACCCCTACCACTCTGATAACCACTCTGATAACCACTCTGATAACCCCTACCACTCTGATAACCCCTACTACTCTGATAACCACTCTGATAACCCCTACCACTCTGATAACCACTACCACTCTGATAACCCCTACCACTCTGATAACCCCTACCACTCTGATAACCCCTACCACTCTGATAACCCCTACCACTCTGATAACCACTCTGATAACCACTACCACTCTGATAACCCCTACCACTCTGATAACCACTACCACTCTGATAACCCCTACCACTCTGATAACCCCTACTACTCTGATAACCACTCTGATAACCCCTACCACTCTGATAACCACTACCACTCTGATAACCCCTACCACTCTGATAACCCCCACCACTCTGATAACCACTCTGATAACCCCTACCACTCTGATAACCACTCTGATAACCCCTACCACTCTGATAACCCCTACCACTCTGATAACCCCTACCACTCTGATAACCACTCTGATAACCCCTACCACTCTGATAACCCCTACCACTCTGATAACCACTCTGATAACCCCTACCACTCTGATAACCACTACCACTCTGATAACAACTACCACTCTGATAACCACTCTGATAACCCCTACCACTCTGATAACCACTCTGATAACCCCTACTACTCTGATAACCACTCTGATAACCCCTACCACTCTGATAACCCCTACCACTCTGATAACCACTCTGATAACCCCTACCACTCTGATAACCACTCTGATAACCCCTACCACTCTGATAACCACTCTGATAACCACTACCACTCTGATAACCACTCTGATAACCCCTACCACTCTGATAACCACTCTGATAACCCCTACTACTCTGATAACCACTCGGATAACCCCTACCACTCTGATAACCACTACCACTCTGATAACCACTCTGATAACCCCTACCACTCTGATAACCACTCTGATAACCCCTACCACTCTGATAACCACTCTGATAACCCCTACCACTCTGATAACCTCTACCACTCTGATAACCACTCTGATAACCACTACCACTCTGATAACCACTCTGATAACCCCTACCACTCTGATAACCACTCTGATAACCCCTACTACTCTGATAACCACTCTGATAACCCCTACCACTCTGATAACCCCTACCACTCTGATAACCACTCTGATAACCCCTACCACTCTGATAACCACTCTGATAACCCCTACCACTCTGATAACCCCTACCACTCTGATAACCACTCTGATAACCCCTACCACTCTGATAACCCCTACCACTCTGATAACCCCTACCACTCTGATAACCACTCTGATAACCCCTACCACTCTGATAACCCCTACCACTCTGATAACCCCTACCACTCTGATAACCCCTACCACTCTGATAACCCCTACCACTCTGATAACCCCTACCACTCTGATAACCCCTACCACTCTGATAACCCCTACCACTCTGATAACCCCTACCACTCTGATAACCCCTACCACTCTGATAACCACTCTGATAACCCCTACCACTCTGGTTGTTTCACTAACAGCGATGCAAATGCTGGCTGTTGGGTAAATCAAGACAACTAAGCCATATTTTTGATCAACGTCTCTCAGGATCAGTTTTTGAAGTGAATTGAATGCCTTTTTGTCAGTAAAATGAAGTACATTTCAAATGTTGGTGTACATGCCCTTTAAAATGGCAGTAGTTTTTACCCCATAAAATATTACAAAATTATTATTTACTAACGAAATTATACTATAATCAAATGATGGTAAATTATGTATCAAATTTTTTTTTTACAGAATATGTAAATTAATATGTAAATTATAGTTTTTTTCTCCACAGAATATGTAAATTAATAAGATATACATAGATATTTTACTATAATTGCCCCCCCCAATAGTTTATTATTGTGGTCAAATTGACCCCAGTTGGTAGTTCATGTGTTACAATATGTTGGTAGCTTGAGGGTTAAAGCGATGCCAATTTGTTTCCAACGTGGTCCCCGATGGTATACACACAAGGCAGACAACACTAAATGATAGACAAATAAGTCATATCCACCTCTTCCTCTTCGTCCGAGAAGAAGTAAGCTACCCCGACCCTTAGCTCCTCTTTCTCCAGTCCGGACGGATCGCCGGTTGGCAGCTCGCTGTAGCTGAGATGGGTGATACGGTCCAAGTGGTTGCCCATCAATGACGAGGCCCCGACAGAGGAGAGGCATGGAATACGGTGTCTGGGGTAGGGAGGGATGGAAAGAGAGTGGGGGAGACAGGAGGGAGAGGTAGCGGTAGAGAGAGGAGAGAGTGGAAGCGGAGAGTGGAAGGTGAAAGAGGTGAGAGAAGGGGAGAGATATGTTACTGTGGGGAAAGAGCAGTCAAAACCAAACACACAATAGGCTCCAGTACACAACTCCGGTCGGCTGTCAGCTACACAGAAACACAGCAGTATCCAGTACATTCGTGTAACAGTCAACAGCCACATAGGGAGGTAAATGATCAACACACTCGAGTTATTGAGCCCAGTTCGCTTGAAAGACGAGAAAACAATCAATGATTTAGTCCGTCGTTCTCATCACATGCCGTTAGCTAATCATACCCTCTGGTGGACTGAATGATAAAATAGCAGCGCTGGAGAGAGGGAGAGAGAGAGAGAGAGAGAGAGAGAGAGAGGTGCAATCTCCAGTCTTCCACGGAGAAGAGAAGTGTGCGCTGACAGAATGCCGACAGATGTATTATCCTTGACCAGTTACGATGCACCATGGGAAAAAAGAAAGGCTAATTTAGAGTCCATAATGCACCAGGGAAAACCCCCCGGAATAATAGAAGCAGTTACCCAGGGAACGGTTATATATCCTGTTGTTCCATCAGTGCCGCGGGCTCCACGGTCTTCTCTACTCCCTCCCTCTCCCTCTCTTTTCTATTTCTCCGTTCGTTCTCTCTCTCCCTTCTTCCGCGTTATACTCCCGCAGCCCTGTGTGTTTTACTAGTGTTTTCGGGAACCTCGCGTCTTTAAGTAACCTCGGAGAACTCCGCCTTCCGCCGCAACATCTGCCCTTGACGCAACCCATTGGTCTACGGGCGCTTTCCCATCCACCGCTCGGCCAATCAGAAAGGCCAATCCTCACGTCATTCAAGCCAGGCTCCAGTAGCGTGGGCGCAGAGCAGCGCGTGGTGATTGGGATTCGCTAAGGGCCCTACACACTTCAGGTTAACGACCCCTACACAGCGACGGAGCGTTGATTTCACCCTTAGCTCTATGTACTTGTTTTGCGTAAAGAGTGTAGCGGTCTTTACTGTGGCCTGGTATTGTTGTCGGAGGAATGAAGAACACTAGACAGACAGAGGTGTGATTGTTGCTGTTGTTGTTATAGGGAGAAGGAAGCCAGACAGAGAGGCTAAGAAGCATGCTCACTTACTTACTAACATGCTGTTACTATATTATATTACCCTACTAACATGCTGCTACTATATTATATTACCTCACTAACATGCTGCTACTATATTATATTACCCCACTAACATGCTGCTACTATATTATATTACCCCACTAACATGCTGCTACTATATTATATTACCCCACTAACATGCTGCTACTATATTATATTACCCTACTAACATGCTGCTACTAACATGCTGCTACTATATTATATTACCCTACTAACATGCTGCTACTATATTATATTACCTCACTAACATGCTGCTACTATATTATATTACCCCACTAACATGCTGCTACTAACATGCTGCTACTATATTATATTACCCCACTAACATGCTGCTACTATATTATATTACCCTACTAACATGCTGCTACTATATTATATTACCTCACTAACATGCTGCTACTATATTATATTACCCTACTAACATGCTGCTACTATATTATATTACCCCACTAACATGCTGCTACTATATTATATTACCCTACTAACATGCTGCTACTATATTATATTACCCTACTAACATGCTGCTACTAACATGCTGCTACTATATTATATTACCCCACTAACATGCTGCTACTATATTATATTACCCCACTAACATGCTGCTACTATATTATATTACCCTACTAACATGCTGCTACTATATTATATTACCCTACTAACATGCTGCTACTATATTATATTACCCCACTAACATGCTGCTACTATATTATATTACCCCACTAACATGCTGCTACTATATTATATTACCCCACTAACATGCTGCTACTATATTATATTACCTCACTAACATGCTGCTACTATATTATATTACCCTACTAACATGCTGCTACTATATTATATTACCCCACTAACATGCTGCTACTATATTATATTACCCCACTAACATGCTGCTACTATATTATATTACCCCACTAACATGCTGCTACTATATTATATTACCCCACTAACATGCTGCTACTATATTATATTACCCTACTAACATGCTGCTACTATATTATATTACCCTACTAACATGCTGCTACTATATTATATTACCCCACTAACATGCTGCTACTATATTATATTACCCCACTAACATGCTGCTACTATATTATATTACCCCACTAACATGCTGCTACTATATTATATTACCCCACTAACATGCTGCTACTATATTATATTACCCCACTAACATGCTGCTACTATATTATATTACCCTACTAACATGCTGCTACTATATTATATTACCTTACTAACATGCTGCTACTATATTATATTACCTCACTAACATGCTGCTACTATATTATATTACCCCACTAACATGCTGCTACTATATTATATTACCCCACTAACATGCTGCTACTATATTATATTACCTCACTAACATGCTGCTACTATATTATATTACCCCACTAACATGCTGCTACTATATTATATTACCCTACTAACATGCTGCTACTATATTATATTACCCCACTAACATGCTGCTACTATATTATATTACCCCACTAACATGCTGCTACTAACATGCTGCTACTATATTATATTACCCTACTAACATGCTGCTACTATATTATATTACCCCACTAACATGCTGCTACTATATTATATTACCTCACTAACATGCTGCTACTATATTATATTACCCTACTAACATGCTGCTACTATATTATATTACCCCACTAACATGCTGCTACTATATTATATTACCCCACTAACATGCTGCTACTATATTATATTACCCTACTAACATGCTGCTACTATATTATATTACCCTACTAACATGCTGCTACTATATTATATTACCCCACTAACATGCTGCTACTATATTATATTACCCTACTAACATGCTGCTACTAACATGCTGCTACTATATTATATTACCCCACTAACATGCTGCTACTATATTATATTACCCCACTAACATGCTGCTACTATATTATATTACCCTACTAACATGCTGCTACTATATTATATTACCCTACTAACATGCTGCTACTAACATGCTGCTACTATATTATATTACCCTACTAACATGCTGCTACTATATTATATTACCCCACTAACATGCTGCTACTATATTATATTACCCCACTAACATGCTGCTACTATATTATATTACCCCACTAACATGCTGCTACTATATTATATTACCCCACTAACATGCTGCTACTATATTATATTACCCTACTAACATGCTGCTACTATATTATATTACCCTACTAACATGCTGCTACTATATTATATTACCCCACTAACATGCTGCTACTATATTATATTACCTTACTAACATGCTGCTACTAACATGCTGCTACTATATTATATTACCCCACTAACATGCTGCTACTATATTATATTACCCTACTAACATGCTGCTACTATATTATATTACCTCACTAACATGCTGCTACTATATTATATTACCCCACTAACATGCTGCTACTATATTATATTACCTCACTAACATGCTGCTACTATATTATATTACCTTACTAACATGCTGCTACTATATTATATTACCCTACTAACATGCTGCTACTATATTATATTACCCCACTAACATGCTGCTACTATATTATATTACCCCACTAACATGCTGCTACTATATTATATTACCCCACTAACATGCTGCTACTATATTATATTACCTCACTAACATGCTGCTACTATATTATATTACCCTACTAACATGCTGCTACTATATTATATTACCCCACTAACATGCTGCTACTATATTATATTACCTCACTAACATGCTGCTACTATATTATATTACCTCACTAACATGCTGCTACTATATTATATTACCCCACTAACATGCTGCTACTATATTATATTACCCCACTAACATGCTGCTACTATATTATATTACCTCACTAACATGCTGCTACTATATTATATTACCCTACTAACATGCTGCTACTATATTATATTACCCCACTAACATGCTGCTACTATATTATATTACCCCACTAACATGCTGCTACTATATTATATTACCCCACTAACATGCTGCTACTAACATGCTGCTACTATATTATATTACCCTACTAACATGCTGCTACTATATTATATTACCCTACTAACATGCTGCTACTATATTATATTACCTCACTAACATGCTGCTACTATATTATATTACCCTACTAACATGCTGCTACTATATTATATTACCTCACTAACATGCTGCTACTATATTATATTACCTCACTAACATGCTGCTACTATATTATATTACCCTACTAACATGCTGCTACTATATTATATTACCCCACTAACATGCTGCTACTAACATGCTGCTACTATATTATATTACCCCACTAACATGCTGCTACTATATTATATTACCCCACTAACATGCTGCTACTATATTATATTACCCTACTAACATGCTGCTACTATATTATATTACCCCACTAACATGCTGCTACTATATTATATTACCTCACTAACATGCTGCTACTATATTATATTACCCCACTAACATGCTGCTACTATATTATATTACCCCACTAACATGCTGCTACTATATTATATTACCTCACTAACATGCTGCTACTATATTATATTACCTCACTAACATGCTGCTACTATATTATATTACCCCACTAACATGCTGCTACTATATTATATTACCCTACTAACATGCTGCTACTATATTATATTACCTCACTAACATGCTGCTACTATATTATATTACCCTACTAACATGCTGCTACTATATTATATTACCTCACTAACATGCTGCTACTATATTATATTACCTCACTAACATGCTGCTACTATATTATATTACCCCACTAACATGCTGCTACTATATTATATTACCCCACTAACATGCTGCTACTATATTATATTACCCTACTAACATGCTGCTACTAACATGCTGCTACTATATTATATTACCTCACTAACATGCTGCTACTATATTATATTACCCTACTAACATGCTGCTACTAACATGCTGCTACTATATTATATTACCTCACTAACATGCTGCTACTATATTATATTACCCTACTAACATGCTGCTACTAACATGCTGCTACTATATTATATTACCTCACTAACATGCTGCTACTATATTATATTACCCCACTAACATGCTGCTACTATATTATATTACCCCACTAACATGCTGCTACTATATTATATTACCCTACTAACATGCTGCTACTATATTATATTACCTCACTAACATGCTGCTACTATATTATATTACCCTACTAACATGCTGCTACTATATTATATTACCTCACTAACATGCTGCTACTATATTATATTACCCCACTAACATGCTGCTACTATATTATATTACCCTACTAACATGCTGCTACTAACATGCTGCTACTATATTATATTACCTCACTAACATGCTGCTACTATATTATATTACCCCACTAACATGCTGCTACTAACATGCTGCTACTATATTATATTACCTCACTAACATGCTGCTACTATATTATATTACCCCACTAACATGCTGCTACTAACATGCTGCTACTATATTATATTACCTCACTAACATGCTGCTACTATATTATATTACCCCACTAACATGCTGCTACTATATTATATTACCCTACTAACATGCTGCTACTATATTATATTACCCTACTAACATGCTGCTACTAACATGCTGCTACTATATTATATTACCCCACTAACATGCTGCTACTATATTATATTACCCTACTAACATGCTGCTACTATATTATATTACCCCACTAACATGCTGCTACTATATTATATTACCCTACTAACATGCTGCTACTATATTATATTACCTCACTAACATGCTGCTACTATATTATATTACCCTACTAACATGCTGCTACTATATTATATTACCCTACTAACATGCTGCTACTATATTATATTACCCCACTAACATGCTGCTACTATATTATATTACCCCACTAACATGCTGCTACTATATTATATTACCTCACTAACATGCTGCTACTATATTATATTACCCCACTAACATGCTGCTACTATATTATATTACCTCACTAACATGCTGCTACTAACATGCTGCTACTATATTATATTACCCTACTAACATGCTGCTACTATATTATATTACCCCACTAACATGCTGCTACTATATTATATTACCTCACTAACATGCTGCTACTATATTATATTACCCCACTAACATGCTGCTACTATATTATATTACCCTACTAACATGCTGCTACTAACATGCTGCTACTATATTATATTACCTCACTAACATGCTGCTACTATATTATATTACCCCACTAACATGCTGCTACTATATTATATTACCCTACTAACATGCTGCTACTATATTATATTACCTCACTAACATGCTGCTACTATATTATATTACCCCACTAACATGCTGCTACTATATTATATTACCTCACTAACATGCTGCTACTATATTATATTACCCTACTAACATGCTGCTACTATATTATATTACCCTACTAACATGCTGCTACTATATTATATTACCCCACTAACATGCTGCTACTATATTATATTACCCTACTAACATGCTGCTACTAACATGCTGCTACTATATTATATTACCTCACTAACATGCTGCTACTATATTATATTACCCCACTAACATGCTGCTACTATATTATATTACCCTACTAACATGCTGCTACTATATTATATTACCTCACTAACATGCTGCTACTATATTATATTACCCCACTAACATGCTGCTACTATATTATATTACCCTACTAACATGCTGCTACTAACATGCTGCTACTAACATGCTGCTACTAACATGCTGCTACTATATTATATTACCCCACTAACATGCTGCTACTATATTATATTACCCCACTAACATGCTGCTACTATATTATATTACCTCACTAACATGCTGCTACTATATTATATTACCCCACTAACATGCTGCTACTATATTATATTACCCTACTAACATGCTGCTACTATATTATATTACCCCACTAACATGCTGCTACTAACATGCTGCTACTATATTATATTACCCTACTAACATGCTGCTACTATATTATATTACCTCACTAACATGCTGCTACTATATTATATTACCCCACTAACATGCTGCTACTATATTATATTACCCTACTAACATGCTGCTACTATATTATATTACCCTACTAACATGCTGCTACTAACATGCTGCTACTATATTATATTACCCTACTAACATGCTGCTACTATATTATATTACCCCACTAACATGCTGCTACTATATTATATTACCCTACTAACATGCTGCTACTATATTATATTACCTCACTAACATGCTGCTACTATATTATATTACCCTACTAACATGCTGCTACTATATTATATTACCTCACTAACATGCTGCTACTATATTATATTACCCCACTAACATGCTGCTACTATATTATATTACCCTACTAACATGCTGCTACTATATTATATTACCCCACTAACATGCTGCTACTATATTATATTACCCTACTAACATGCTGCTACTATATTATATTACCCTACTAACATGCTGCTACTATATTATATTACCTTACTAACATGCTGCTACTATATTATATTACCCTACT
This sequence comes from Salvelinus fontinalis, assembly GCF_029448725.1. Classification (NCBI taxonomy): domain Eukaryota; kingdom Metazoa; phylum Chordata; class Actinopteri; order Salmoniformes; family Salmonidae; genus Salvelinus; species Salvelinus fontinalis. Next base: position 7,546 of record NW_026600698.1, on the reverse strand, counting down.
AACATGCTGCTACTATATTATATTACCTCACTAACATGCTGCTACTATATTATATTACCCCACTAACATGCTGCTACTAACATGCTGCTACTATATTATATTACCCTACTAACATGCTGCTACTATATTATATTACCTCACTAACATGCTGCTACTATATTATATTACCCCACTAACATGCTGCTACTAACATGCTGCTACTATATTATATTACCTCACTAACATGCTGCTACTATATTATATTACCCCACTAACATGCTGCTACTATATTATATTACCCTACTAACATGCTGCTACTATATTATATTACCCTACTAACATGCTGCTACTAACATGCTGCTACTATATTATATTACCTCACTAACATGCTGCTACTATATTATATTACCTCACTAACATGCTGCTACTAACATGCTGCTACTATATTATATTACCTCACTAACATGCTGCTACTATATTATATTACCCTACTAACATGCTGCTACTATATTATATTACCCTACTAACATGCTGCTACTATATTATATTACCCTACTAACATGCTGCTACTATATTATATTACCTCACTAACATGCTGCTACTATATTATATTACCTCACTAACATGCTGCTACTATATTATATTACCCCACTAACATGCTGCTACTATATTATATTACCCTACTAACATGCTGCTACTATATTATATTACCTCACTAACATGCTGCTACTATATTATATTACCCTACTAACATGCTGCTACTATATTATATTACCTCACTAACATGCTGCTACTATATTATATTACCCTACTAACATGCTGCTACTATATTATATTACCCCACTAACATGCTGCTACTATATTATATTACCCTACTAACATGCTGCTACTATATTATATTACCCTACTAACATGCTGCTACTATATTATATTACCCCACTAACATGCTGCTACTATATTATATTACCCCACTAACATGCTGCTACTATATTATATTACCCCACTAACATGCTGCTACTATATTATATTACCCCACTAACATGCTGCTACTATATTATATTACCCCACTAACATGCTGCTACTATATTATATTACCCACTAACATGCTGCTACTAACATGCTGCTACTATATTATATTACCCCACTAACATGCTGCTACTATATTATATTACCCCACTAACATGCTGCTACTATATTATATTACCCTACTAACATGCTGCTACTATATTATATTACCCCACTAACATGCTGCTACTATATTATATTACCCCACTAACATGCTGCTACTATATTATATTACCCTACTAACATGCTGCTACTAACATGCTGCTACTATATTATATTACCCTACTAACATGCTGCTACTATATTATATTACCCTACTAACATGCTGCTACTATATTATATTACCCCACTAACATGCTGCTACTATATTATATTACCCCACTAACATGCTGCTACTATATTATATTACCTCACTAACATGCTGCTACTATATTATATTACCCCACTAACATGCTGCTACTATATTATATTACCTCACTAACATGCTGCTACTATATTATATTACCCTACTAACATGCTGCTACTATATTATATTACCCCACTAACATGCTGCTACTATATTATATTACCTCACTAACATGCTGCTACTATATTATATTACCCCACTAACATGCTGCTACTATATTATATTACCCCACTAACATGCTGCTACTATATTATATTACCTCACTAACATGCTGCTACTATATTATATTACCCTACTAACATGCTGCTACTATATTATATTACCCCACTAACATGCTGCTACTAACATGCTGCTACTATATTATATTACCCCACTAACATGCTGCTACTAACATGCTGCTACTATATTATATTACCTCACTAACATGCTGCTACTATATTATATTACCCTACTAACATGCTGCTACTATATTATATTACCCCACTAACATGCTGCTACTATATTATATTACCTCACTAACATGCTGCTACTATATTATATTACCCTACTAACATGCTGCTACTATATTATATTACCCTACTAACATGCTGCTACTATATTATATTACCCTACTAACATGCTGCTACTATATTATATTACCCCACTAACATGCTGCTACTATATTATATTACCCCACTAACATGCTGCTACTATATTATATTACCCTACTAACATGCTGCTACTATATTATATTACCCTACTAACATGCTGCTACTAACATGCTGCTACTATATTATATTACCCCACTAACATGCTGCTACTATATTATATTACCTCACTAACATGCTGCTACTATATTATATTACCCTACTAACATGCTGCTACTATATTATATTACCTCACTAACATGCTGCTACTAACATGCTGCTACTATATTATATTACCCCACTAACATGCTGCTACTATATTATATTACCCCACTAACATGCTGCTACTATATTATATTACCCCACTAACATGCTGCTACTATATTATATTACCCTACTAACATGCTGCTACTATATTATATTACCCTACTAACATGCTGCTACTATATTATATTACCCCACTAACATGCTGCTACTATATTATATTACCTCACTAACATGCTGCTACTATATTATATTACCCTACTAACATGCTGCTACTATATTATATTACCCTACTAACATGCTGCTACTATATTATATTACCCCACTAACATGCTGCTACTATATTATATTACCCCACTAACATGCTGCTACTATATTATATTACCCCACTAACATGCTGCTACTATATTATATTACCCCACTAACATGCTGCTACTATATTATATTACCTCACTAACATGCTGCTACTAACATGCTGCTACTATATTATATTACCCCACTAACATGCTGCTACTATATTATATTACCCCACTAACATGCTGCTACTATATTATATTACCCCACTAACATGCTGCTACTATATTATATTACCCCACTAACATGCTGCTACTATATTATATTACCCCACTAACATGCTGCTACTATATTATATTACCTCACTAACATGCTGCTACTATATTATATTACCCCACTAACATGCTGCTACTATATTATATTACCCCACTAACATGCTGCTACTATATTATATTACCCTACTAACATGCTGCTACTATATTATATTACCTCACTAACATGCTGCTACTATATTATATTACCCTACTAACATGCTGCTACTATATTATATTACCTCACTAACATGCTGCTACTATATTATATTACCCTCACTAACATGCTGCTACTATATTATATTACCCCACTAACATGCTGCTACTATATTATATTACCCTACTAACATGCTGCTACTATATTATATTACCCCACTAACATGCTGCTACTATATTATATTACCCCACTAACATGCTGCTACTATATTATATTACCCACTAACATGCTGCTACTAACATGCTGCTACTATATTATATTACCTCACTAACATGCTGCTACTATATTATATTACCCACTAACATGCTGCTACTAACATGCTGCTACTATATTATATTACCTCACTAACATGCTGCTACTATATTATATTACCCACTAACATGCTGCTACTAACATGCTGCTACTATATTATATTACCTCACTAACATGCTGCTACTATATTATATTACCCCACTAACATGCTGCTACTATATTATATTACCCCACTAACATGCTGCTACTATATTATATTACCCCACTAACATGCTGCTACTATATTATATTACCCCACTAACATGCTGCTACTATATTATATTACCCTACTAACATGCTGCTACTATATTATATTACCCACTAACATGCTGCTACTATATTATATTACCCCACTAACATGCTGCTACTATATTATATTACCCCACTAACATGCTGCTACTATATTATATTACCCTCACTAACATGCTGCTACTATATTATATTACCCTACTAACATGCTGCTACTATATTATATTACCCACTAACATGCTGCTACTAACATGCTGCTACTATATTATATTACCCCACTAACATGCTGCTACTATATTATATTACCCTACTAACATGCTGCTACTATATTATATTACCCCACTAACATGCTGCTACTATATTATATTACCCTACTAACATGCTGCTACTATATTATATTACCCTCACTAACATGCTGCTACTATATTATATTACCCTACTAACATGCTGCTACTATATTATATTACCCCACTAACATGCTGCTACTATATTATATTACCCTACTAACATGCTGCTACTATATTATATTACCCCACTAACATGCTGCTACTAACATGCTGCTACTATATTATATTACCCTACTAACATGCTGCTACTATATTATATTACCCCACTAACATGCTGCTACTATATTATATTACCCCACTAACATGCTGCTACTATATTATATTACCCCACTAACATGCTGCTACTATATTATATTACCCCACTAACATGCTGCTACTATATTATATTACCCCACTAACATGCTGCTACTATATTATATTACCACAAACATGCTGCACTAACATGCTGCTACTATATTATATTACCCCACTAACATGCTGCTACTATATTATATTACCCCACTAACATGCTGCTACTATATTATATTACCCCACTAACATGCTGCTACTATATTATATTACCCTCACTAACATGCTGCTACTATATTATATTACCCCACTAACATGCTGCTACTATATTATATTACCCCACTAACATGCTGCTACTATATTATATTACCCCACTAACATGCTGCTACTAACATGCTGCTACTATATTATATTACCCCACTAACATGCTGCTACTATATTATATTACCTCACTAACATGCTGCTACTATATTATATTACCCCACTAACATGCTGCTACTATATTATATTACCCTCACTAACATGCTGCTACTATATTATATTACCCACTAACATGCTGCTACTAACATGCTGCTACTATATTATATTACCCTACTAACATGCTGCTACTATATTATATTACCCCACTAACATGCTGCTACTATATTATATTACCCTACTAACATGCTGCTACTATATTATATTACCTCACTAACATGCTGCTACTATATTATATTACCCTACTAACATGCTGCTACTATATTATATTACCCTCACTAACATGCTGCTACTATATTATATTACCCCACTAACATGCTGCTACTATATTATATTACCCCACTAACATGCTGCTACTATATTATATTACCCTACTAACATGCTGCTACTATATTATATTACCCCACTAACATGCTGCTACTATATTATATTACCCTCACTAACATGCTGCTACTATATTATATTACCCCACTAACATGCTGCTACTATATTATATTACCCTACTAACATGCTGCTACTATATTATATTACCCTACTAACATGCTGCTACTATATTATATTACCCCACTAACATGCTGCTACTATATTATATTACCCCACTAACATGCTGCTACTAACATGCTGCTACTATATTATATTACCCCACTAACATGCTGCTACTATATTATATTACCCTCACTAACATGCTGCTACTATATTATATTACCCCACTAACATGCTGCTACTAACATGCTGCTACTATATTATATTACCCTCACTAACATGCTGCTACTATATTATATTACCCCACTAACATGCTGCTACTATATTATATTACCCTACTAACATGCTGCTACTATATTATATTACTCGCCTACTAACATGCTGCTACTATATTATATTACCTCACTAACATGCTGCTACTATATTATATTACCCACTAACATGCTGCTACTAACATGCTGCTACTATATTATATTACCTCACTAACATGCTGCTACTATATTATATTACCCTACTAACATGCTGCTACTATATTATATTACCCCACTAACATGCTGCTACTATATTATATTACCCCACTAACATGCTGCTACTATATTATATTACCCTACTAACATGCTGCTACTATATTATATTACCCTCACTAACATGCTGCTACTATATTATATTACCTCACTAACATGCTGCTACTATATTATATTACCCCACTAACATGCTGCTACTATATTATATTACCCCACTAACATGCTGCTACTATATTATATTACCCTCACTAACATGCTGCTACTATATTATATTACCCTACTAACATGCTGCTACTATATTATATTACCCCACTAACATGCTGCTACTATATTATATTACCCTACTAACATGCTGCTACTATATTATATTACCCTACTAACATGCTGCTACTATATTATATTACCCTACTAACATGCTGCTACTATATTATATTACCCTACTAACATGCTGCTACTATATTATATTACCCCACTAACATGCTGCTACTATATTATATTACCTCACTAACATGCTGCTACTATATTATATTACCCCACTAACATGCTGCTACTATATTATATTACCCCACTAACATGCTGCTACTATATTATATTACCCCACTAACATGCTGCTACTATATTATATTACCCACTAACATGCTGCTACTAACATGCTGCTACTATATTATATTACCCCACTAACATGCTGCTACTATATTATATTACCCCACTAACATGCTGCTACTATATTATATTACCCTACTAACATGCTGCTACTATATTATATTACCCCACTAACATGCTGCTACTATATTATATTACCCCACTAACATGCTGCTACTATATTATATTACCCACTAACATGCTGCACTAACATGCTGCTACTATATTATATTACCCCACTAACATGCTGCTACTATATTATATTACCCTACTAACATGCTGCTACTATATTATATTACCCCACTAACATGCTGCTACTATATTATATTACCCCACTAACATGCTGCTACTATATTATATTACCCTACTAACATGCTGCTACTATATTATATTACCCCACTAACATGCTGCTACTATATTATATTACCCCACTAACATGCTGCTACTATATTATATTACCCACTAACATGCTGCTAACATGCTGCTACTATATTATATTACCCCACTAACATGCTGCTACTATATTATATTACCCCACTAACATGCTGCTACTATATTATATTACCCTACTAACATGCTGCTACTATATTATATTACCCTACTAACATGCTGCTACTATATTATATTACCCCACTAACATGCTGCTACTATATTATATTACCCTACTAACATGCTGCTACTATATTATATTACCCTACTAACATGCTGCTACTATATTATATTACCCTACTAACATGCTGCTACTATATTATATTACCCTCACTAACATGCTGCTACTATATTATATTACCCCACTAACATGCTGCTACTATATTATATTACCTCACTAACATGCTGCTACTATATTATATTACCTCACTAACATGCTGCTACTATATTATATTACCCCACTAACATGCTGCTACTATATTATATTACCCTACTAACATGCTGCTACTATATTATATTACCCTACTAACATGCTGCTACTATATTATATTACCCCACTAACATGCTGCTACTATATTATATTACCCTACTAACATGCTGCTACTATATTATATTACCCCACTAACATGCTGCTACTATATTATATTACCTCAC
>NW_026600697.1:92500-147803 GCF_029448725.1 Salvelinus fontinalis | reverse complement strand
TCAGCAGCGTGTTACTGAGGTTATCATCTAGCTATAGTACTGTACACTAAAGGATCAGCAGCGTGTTACTGAGGTTATCATCTAGCTATAGTACTGTACACTAAAGGATCAGCAGCGTGTTACTGAGGTTATCATCTAGCTATAGTACTGTACACTAAAGGATCAGCATCACGTTACTGAGGTTATCATCTAGCTATAGTACTGTACACTAAAGGATCAGCATCACGTTACTGGGGTTATCATCTAGCTATAGTACTGTACACTAAAGGATCAGCAGCGTGTTACTGAGGTTATCATCTAGCTATAGTACTGTACACTAAAGGATCAGCATCACGTTACTGAGGTTATCATCTAGCTATAGTACTGTACACTAAAGGATCAGCATCACGTTACTGGGGTTATCATCTAGCTATAGTACTGTACACTAAAGGATCAGCAGCGTGTTACTGAGGTTATCATCTAGCTATAGTACTGTACACTAAAGGATCAGCATCACGTTACTGAGGTTATCATCTAGCTATAGTACTGTACACTAAAGGATCAGCAGCATGTTACTGGGGTTATCATCTAGCTATAGTACTGTACACTTTAAAGGATCAGCAGCGTGTTACTGAGGTTATCATCTAGCTATAGTACTGTACACTAAAGGATCAGCAGCGTGTTACTGAGGTTATCATCTAGCTATAGTACTGTACACTTTAAAGGATCAGCAGCACGTTACTGAGGTTATCATCAAGTTTTACTGCTGTAAAGTAATTCTGTAAGTTACTATAATCAAAAAGGATTCCATTTTATCTAGTTATATAGTACACAAACACATTTTACTGCTGTAAAGTAAAATGGTGATTTCATAGGGGGTCTGAGCACGGTAAAAAAAATTATTACAAGCGGTGGTGAAAAATAAAGATCAAGACAGGACAAATAGTATTGATTGGATGGGAGGTCATCACTGTCATATACTGAGCTGGATACGTGTTTAAGATATAGCACATACCATGTTGAAATAGAGGGGGGAGACAGGATATATACAGTATTTGTGGGGGTTATAGCATGTTGAAATAGAGGGGGGAGACAGGACATATACAGTATTTGTGGGGGTTATACCATGTTGAAATAGAGGGGGGAGACAGGACATATACAGTATTTGTGGAGGTTATACATTTACATTTACATTAAAGTCATTTAGCAGACGCTCTTATCCAGAGCGACTTACATGCTGGATGGGAGAGTTGTGTTATACCATGTGGACATAGAGGGAGGAGGGAGGTCCTACCATGCTGGATGGGAGAGTTGTGTTATACCATGTAGACATAGAGGGAGGTCCTACCATGCTGGATGGGAGAGTTGTGTTATACCATGTGGACATAGAGGGAGGAGGGAGGTCCTACCATGCTGGATGGGAGAGTTGTGTTATACCATGTAGACATAGAGGGAGGTCCTACCATGCTGGATGGGAGAGTTGTGTTATACCATGTAGACATAGAGGGAGGTCCTACCATGCTGGATGGGAGAGTTGTGTTATACCATGTAGACATAGAGGGAGGTCCTACCATGCTGGATGGGGAGAGTTGTGTTATACCATGTGGACATAGAGGGAGGTCCTACCATGCTGAATGGGGAGAGTTGTGTTATACCATGTAGACATAGAGGGGGGAGACAGGACATATACAGTATTATACCATATGGACATGGAGGGAGGAAGGAGGTCCTACCATGCTGGATGGGAGAGTTGTGTTATACCATGTAGACATAGAGGGAGGTCCTACCATGCTGGATGGGAGAGTTGTGTTATACCATGTAGACATAGAGGGAGGTCCTACCATGCTGGATGGGGAGAGTTGTGTTATACCATGTGGACATAGAGGGAGGTCCTACCATGCTGAATGGGAGAGTTGTGTTATACCATGTAGACATAGAGGGAGGAGGGAGGTCCTACCATGCTGGATGGGAGAGTTGTGTTATACCATGTAGACATGGAGGGAGGAGGGAGGTCCTACCATGCTGGATGGGAGAGTTGTGTTATACCATGTAGACATAGAGGGAGGTCCTACCATGCTGGATGGGAGAGTTGTGTTATACCATGTAGACATAGAGGGAGGAGGGAGGTCCTACCATGCTGGATGGGAGAGTTGTGTTATACCATGTAGACATAGAGGGAGGAGGGAGGTCCTACCATGCTGGATGGGAGAGTTGTGTTATACCATGTGGACATAGAGGGAGGAGGGAGGTCCTACCATGCTGGATGGGAGAGTTGCGTTATACCATGTAGACATAGAGGGAGGTCCTACCATGCTGGATGGGAGAGTTGTGTTATACCATGTAGACATAGAGGGAGGTCCTACCATGCTGGATGGGAGAGTTGTGTTATACCATGTAGACATAGAGGGAGGAGGGAGGTCCTACCATGCTGGATGGGAGAGTTGCGTGTCGACCCAGTACTAGCGCTGGATCCATACTTCTCCAAAAGCTCTGAAAACTCTCTCCTGTAAGAAACCAAAGGGGTAATGAATGACACATCCCCAACAACAAGTATACTGTTAGAACTGAACTATAACACTGTACTCACACCCACGCACCCACACACCCACACAGCCACACAGCCACACACCCACACGGATCACTGAAACGACAACCTTATATTAGTCTATCACAGCCACTACCTCACACCCCACAGAACCCCAAATAATATCACACCCACTATCTCACACCCACTACCTCACACCCCACAGAACCCCAAATAATATCACAGCCACTACCTCACACCCCACAGAACCCCAAATCATATCACACCCACTATCTCACACCCCACAGAACCCCAAATAATATCACAGCCACTACCTCACACCCCACAGAACCCCAAATAATATCACAGCCACTACCTCACACCCCACAAAACCCCAAATAATATCACACCCACTATCTCACACCCCACAGAACCCCAAATAATATCACAGCCACTACCTCACACCCCACAGAACCCCAAATCATATCACACCCACTACCTCATACCCCACAGAACCCCAAATCATATCACACCCACTATCTCACACCCCACAGAACCCCAAATCATATCACACCCACTACCTCACATCCCACAGAACCCCAAATCATATCACACCCACTACCTCACACCCCACAGAACCCCAAATCATATCACACCCACTACCTCACACCCCACAGAACCTCAAGACCCAAGTTAATACCTTTAGATTCTACAACACTAAACTATGATAGCTCACACCTTAATAGTTTTTATATTGTCATCACATATTGGAGCCCAAATCCAACCATGGGTGGTAATTCTGTTAGGGGAACCCGGGAATTCTACCATGGGTGGTGATTATGTTAGGGGAACCCTAAATTCTACCATGGGTGGTAATTCTGTTAGGGGAACCTGAAATTCTACCACGGGTGGTGTTTCTGTTAGGGGAACCCGAAATGCTACCACGGGTGGTAATTATGTTAGGGAAACCTGAAATCCTACCATGGGTGGTAATTATGTTAGGGGAACCCTAAATTCTACCACGGGTGGTAATTCTGTTAGGGAAACCTGAAATATTACCACGGGTGGCAATTATGTTAGGGGAACCCTAAATGCTACCATGGGTGGTGATTATGTTAGGGGAACCCAAAATGCTACCATGGGTGGTAATTCTGTTAGGGGAACCCTACATTACCCTTCCAGATAAAGCTGACGTGTTGATAGAATATCAACAGCTACATTATAAGGGTGAAATAGTGTTTTTAAAGTAAAGGTGCTGATGTGTAGCTCCCCTACTGAACACACACCATCACCCACTAATCCCATTGTTGTTGGCTCTAGAATGGAGGCCTAATACACTGCCTGAGAGAGAGGGACAGAGAGAGAGAGGGGGGAGAGAGTGAAAGAGAGGAGAGAAAGAGAGTGCGGGGAGAGAGAGGGGGGGAGCGAGCGAAAGAGAGGAGAGGGAGTGGAGGGGAGAGAGAGAAAGAGAGAGAAAGAGAGAGTGGGGGAGAGTGGGAGTGAGTGAGTGAGTGAGTGAGTGAGTGAGTGAGTGAGTGAGTGAGTGAGTGAGTGAGTGAGTGAGTGAGTGAGTGAGTGAGTGAGTGAGTGAGTGAGTGAGTGAGTGAGTGAGTGAGTGAGTGAGTGAGTGAGTGAGTGAGTGAGTGAGTGAGTGAGTGAGTGAGTGAGTGAGTGAGTGAGTGAGTGAGTGAGTGAGTGAGTGAGTGAGTGAGTGAGTGAGAACATTTCCTGGTATTCCCTCAGTGTCATTGTTATGATCTTAAAAATAAATTGGATTGTGGATGGATTTCCGGACCAGGTACATCCACTGAATGATCCCTAATCAAATCTGTGATTTTCTTGGAATGACGGGCATTGCTTGGTATAATATGCTTTTTCTGTAACAATTGTAGAGGATAGGTGGTTTTTCATCTCAAATTGTGCATTGATTTAATGTCTTCCTCTTCCTGTATTATCTTTCTATATCAAGTCCTTGCTGCAGATACCCCACCTAGACAGGAAGCAGCTAACACTGACGTATGGTCTACACCTTTCTAGGGGTCGGGGCTAAACTCTATTTCTTCAACTGCATTGTTGATTAATCGCTTGTAAGCATGTAAGCATGTCACGGTAAGGTCTACAGTACACCTGTTGTATTCGGCGCATGTGACCAAATAATATTTGATTTGCTTTGACTCTCAGTCATGGGTCAGCAGTATCTTTCCTGTTGCCTGGTGACTGAATTCTTCCTCTGTGTTCGCTACAGACTTCAGTCTCAGACGGCCATCAATGAAGTCATTTGTGGTGACGTCAAAATGAGCAGTGTTGTACAAAACAAACCAATCAGAGTATTAAAGCCAATGAAGACTTTACCAACATATGTTCTGGCCATCGGTTTCTGGGACCAATCAGAGTATTAAAGCCAATGAAGACTTTACCAACATATGTTCTGGCCATCGGTTTCTGGGACCAATCAGAGTATTAAAGCCAATGAAGACTTTACCAACATATGTTCTGGCCATCGGTTTCTGGGACCAATCAGAGTATTAAAGCCAATGAAGACTTTACCAACATATGTTCTGGCCATCGGTTTCTGGGACCAATCAGAGTATTAAAGCCAATGAAGACTTTACCAACATATGTTCTGGCCATCGGTTTCTGGGACCAATCAGAGTATTAAAGCCAATGAAGACTTTTCCAACATATGTTCTGGCCATCGGTTTCTGGGACCAATCAGAGTATTAAAGCCAATGAAGAATTTTCAAAACGCCACTTCACCAACGTGTGTTCTGGCCATCGGTTTCTGGGACCAATCAGAACGGTTAGAATGTGTTTTAGTTCTAGAAATCGACGGGGAGGTTCTCAGATCCAGGTTCTCAGATCCAGACTCATTTGGAGATGTCCACTTTCTGACCCCAGACAAGATGTCCCCTCTCTGACACCAGACAGGAAGGATGTCCCCTCGCTGACCCCAGACAGGAAGGATTAGACTGATCTGATCAGCTATGTGGTGCTCTTCAACATGCCCTAGTTGGCTTTGTGTGTGTGTGTGTGTGTGTGTGTGTGTGTGTGTGTGTGTGTGTGTGTGTGTGTGTGTGTGTGTGTGTGTGTGTGTGTGTGTGTGTGTGTGTGTGTGTGTGTGTGTGTGTGTGTGTGTGTGTGTGTGGGGGGGGGGGGGGTGTGTGGTTGGGGGGGGGGGGGGGGGTCTGAATCTCTGGTATATATAACCTCACTGCAGGGGAATGTCCAGTCTGAATCTCTGGTATATTTAACCTCTCTGCAGGGGAATGTCCAGTCTGAATCTCTGGTATATTTAACCTCACTGCAGGGGAATGTCCAGTCTGAATCTCTGGTATATTTAACCTCACTGCAGGGGAATGTCCAGTCTGAATCTCTGGTATATTTAACCTCACTGCAGGGGAATGTCCAGTCTGAATCTCTAGTATATTTAACCTCACTGCAGGGGAATTTCCAGTCTGAATCTCTGGTATATTTAACCTCACTGCAGGGGAATGTCCAGTCTGAATCTCTGGTATATTTAACCTCACTGCAGGGGAATGTCCAGTCTGAATCGCTGGGATATTTAACCTCACTGCAGGGGAATGTCCAGTCTGAATCTCTGGTATATTTAACCTCACTGCAGGGGAATGTCCAGTCTGAATCTCTGGTATATTTAACCTCACTGCAGGGGAATGTCCAGTCTGAATCTCTGGTATATTTAACCTCACTGCAGGGGTATGTCCAGTCTGAATCTCTGGTATATTTAACCTCAATGCAGGGGAATGTCCAGTCTGAATCGCTGGTATATTTAACCTCACTGCAGGGGAATGTCCAGTCTGAATCTCTGGTATATTTAACCTCACTGCAGGGGAATGTCCAGTCTGAATCTCTGGGATATTTAACCTCACTGCAGGGGAATGTCCAGTCTGAATCGCTGGTATATTTAACCTCACTGCATGGGAATGTCCAGTCTGAATCTCTGTGATATTTAACCTCACTGCAGGGGAATGTCCAGTCTGAATCGCTGGTATATTTAACCTCACTGCAGGGGAATGTACATATATTGTGCTTGTGTCTGCATGTCTTCCTTCATATCACCATCAGGATGGGCTGCTGGGACAGATGGATTAACAACCTCAGAGGTCACATAGGGTCACGTGGTGATCTGATGTCACTAACGGGACTGACTGGTGGTTAAGGTGGCTAACACCAAAGACACAATTTCTAGCAGTTTGGAGTCTCACTAGCGGGAATGAAGAACTAGAGCCATTGAGCTACTGTAAATAAATATCCATTTGGGGGTTTTAAATGTTGGTCTATATTTTGTCTACATTTAGTTATATTGTAAGTGTTCATTTCAACAGGATTCCCTGGTTAAATAGAGGTTGGTTATAGCTTCATATTTAGTTATATTGTAAGCGTTAATTTCAACAGGATTCCCTGGTTAAATAGAGGTTGGTTATAGCTTCACATTTAGTTATATTGTAAGCGTTCATTTCAACAGGATTCCCTGGTTAAATAGAGGTTGACTCTAGCTTCATATTCCCTTTCTATTTCTGACCTCCTCTCATCACAGATCAATGGTACTAAGGATTTAACAACCAGGTTAATATTACTGCGTAGTGGACCCAAATAGCATGGAGGAGATACAGGGAGAATAGGGGAAAGAATTAGAGAGAGGGAGAGGGGGATTAGAGAGAGAGAGATGAAGAGAGGAAGGAACAGAAACGGAAAGGCATAATCCCTCCATCCCCTCCTCTCCTTTCCCCTCCTGTCCTCTCCTCCTCTCCATCCCTCCTGTTTTCTCCTCCCCTCCTCTCCTTTCCCCTCTTCTCCTCTCCTCCTCTCCATCCCTCCTGCCTTGGCCTCTCCTCCTCTCCTTTCCCCTCCTGTCCTCTCCTCTCCTCCTCTCCTTTCCCCTCCTGTCTTCTCCTCCCCTCCTCTCCTTTCCCCTCCTGTCTTCTCCTCTCCTCCTCTCCATCCTTCCTGCCTTGGCCTGTGTGCTGAGCTCTGAGCTCTCAGTGCCTTGGCCTCTCCTCCTCTCCTTTCCCCTCCTGTCTTCTCCTCCTCTCCATCCCTCCTGTCTTGGCCTCCCCTCCTCTCCTTTCCCCTCCTCTCCTTTCCTCCTCTCCATCCCTCCTGCCTTGGCCTGTGTGCTGATCTCTGAGCTCTGAGTGTTGGTTAAGGCACAGAACACAGATTATAGAACGATGTGAGAAGCACAGGCTCATCTCATGAGTACTGTCAACAGTTTAGCCTGTAGCCTACTTTCCTGCCTGTAGCCTGCTTTCCTGTCTGTAGCCTGCTTTCCTGCCTGTAGCCTGCTTTCCTGTCTGTAGCCTGCTTTCCTGTCTGTAGCCTGCTTTCCTGTCTGTAGCCTGCTTTCCTGCCTGTAGCCTGCTTTCCTGCCTGTAGCCTGCTTTCATGCCTGTAGACTGCTTTCCTGCCTGTAGCCTGCTTTCCTGCCTGTAGCCTGCTTTCCTGCCTGTAGCCTGCTTTCCTGCCTGTAGCCTGCTTTCCTGCCTGTAGCCTGCTATCCTGCCTGTAGCCTGCTTTCCTGCCTGTAGCCTGCTTTCCCACCTTTCCTGCCTGTAGCCTGCTTTCCCACCTTTCCTGCCTGTAGCCTGCTTTCCTGTCTGTAGCCTGCTTTCCTGTCTGTAGCCTGCTTTCCCACCTGTAGCCTGCTTTCCTTACTGTAGCCTGCTTTCCTGACTGTAGCCTGCTTTCCTGTATGTAGCCTGCTTTCCCGCCTGTAGCCTGCTTTCCCGCCTGTAGCCTGATTTCCTGTCTGTAGCCTGATTTCCTGCCAGCAGCCTGCTTTTCTGCCTGTAGCCTGCTTTCCTGTATGTAGCCTGCTTTCCTGCCTGTAGCCTGCTTTCCTGCCTGTAGCCTGCTTTCCTGCCCGTAGCCTGCTTTCCTGCCCGTAGCCTGCTTTCCTGCCCGTAGCTTGCTTTCCTGCCCGTAGCCTGCTTTCCTGCCCGTAGCTTGCTTTCCTGCCCGTAGCCTGCTTTCCTGCCCGCAGCTTGCTTTCCTGCCCGTAGCCTGCTTTCCTGCCCGTAGCTTGCTTTCCTGCCCGTAGCCTGCTTTCCTGCCCGTAGCTTGCTTTCCTGCCTGTAGCCTGCTTTCCTGCCCGTAGCCTGCTTTCCTGCCCGTAGCCTGCTTTTCTGTCTGTAGCCTGCTTTCCCGCCTGTAGCCTGCTTTCCTGCCCGTAGCCTGCTTTCCTGCCGGTAGCCTGCTTTCCTGCCGGTAGCCTGCTTTTCTGTCTGTAGCCTGCTTTCCTGCTTCTCCTGCCTATAGCTTGTACATTCTGTGGCCTGTATAGCATACCTTATTTTGTGTGTGTGTGTGTGTGTGTGTGTGTGTGTGTGTGTGTGTGTGTGTGTGTGTGTGTGTGTGTGTGTGTGTGTGTGTGTGTGTGTGTGTGTGACAGCTAGCGTGACCTGGTTTCATGCTGACTCACGATGTCAAAACTGACCACCCGGTCGGTTGTTGCTATGGCATCGTGGTTAGATTAGCAACCTGGCTAAATGTTAAATGCTAAAAACAATAGTCTACCAGATGGCAGAATATGATCAGTGGAGGATGCAGCTTCTCTCTGTTAATGTTTTGACAGATATAACCTTCCACTGACTGTTTAGAGCAAGTCAAGAATTCATCACGTAGTAAAAGTTATATTCTACTGTGTTTGCTGTGTAATATGCTTCCCTTCCCTGACTTTCAAATCAAATGTTACTGGTTACGTACACATATTTTGCAGATGCTTATGCTTCTAGGGCTAACAGTGCAGCAATACCGAATATTACAAAACAATACACACAAATCCTAAAAACATTTTAAGAAAGAAATCAAGAAATATCAGTCCAGAATAGGAATATATATAGTGCATTCGGAAAGAATTCAGACCCCTTGACTTTTTCCACATTTTGGTACGTTACAGCCTTATTCTAAAATGGATGGGGGGAAAGTGTTTTCCTCCTCAATCTATACACAATACCCCATAATGACAAAGCGAAATTGAGCTCAGGTGCATCCTGTTTCCATTGATCATCCTTGAGATGTTTCTACAACTTGATTGGAGTCCATCTGTGGTAAATTCAATTGATTGGACATGGTTTGGAAAGGCACACACCTGTCTATATAAGGTCCCACAGTTGACAGTGCATGTCAGAGGAAAAACAAAGCCATGAGGTTGAAGGAATTGTCCATGGAGCGCCGAGACAGGATTGTGTCGAGACATAGATCTGGGGAAGGGTACCAAAAAATATCTGCAGCATTGAAGGTCCCCAAGAACACAGTGGCCTCCATCATTCTTAAATGGAAGAAGTTTGGAACCACTAAAACTCTTCCTAGAGCTGACCGCACGGCCAACCTGAGCAATCAGGGGAGAAGGGCCTTGGTCAGGGAGGTGACCAAGAACCCGATGGTCACTCTGACAGAGCTCCAGAGTTCCTCTGTGGAGATGGGAGAACCTTCCAGAAGGACAACCATCTCTGCAGCACTCCATCAATCAGCCCTTTATGTTAGAGTGGCCAGATGGAAGCCGCTCCTCAGTAAAAGGCACATGACATCCCTCTTAGAGTATGCCAAAAGGCACCTAAAGGACTCTCAGACCATGAGAAACAAGATTTTCTGGTCTGATGAAACTAAGATTGAACTCTTTGGTCTGAATGCCAACTGCCACGTCTGGAGGAAACCTGGCACCATGCCTACAGTGAAGCATGGTGGTGGCAGCGTCATGCTGTGGGGATGTTTTCAGCGGCATGAACTGGGAGACTAGTCAGGATCAAAGGAAAGATGAACGGAGCGAAGATTGATGTGGATGGGGGCGTGCTCTTTCTGCTGTTTCCTGAAGTCCACAATCAGCTCCTTTTGTTTTGTTGACGTTGAGGGAAAGGTTATTTTCCTGGCACCACTTCACCAGGGCCTTTCGCCTCCTCGCTTTAGGCTGTCTCGTCATTGTTGGTAATCAGGCGTATTACTACTGTTGTGTCGTCTGCAAACTTGATGATTGAGTTGGAGACGTGCGTGGCCACGCAGTCATGGGTGAACAGGGAGTACAGGAGGGGGCTGAGCACGCACCCTTGTGGGGCCCTCGTGCTGAGGATCAGCGTAGCAAGTTCACAGGTTCATCAGTTTGGATTAACAGTCTGTACTAAATGTCTTTCCATTCATCCTCTTGTTGCTAGCTGCCAGGGGTGCAGAGAAAGGTAGGAAGAAGAAGTGCCTGAGGCGGAGCGAGGGCGTCCCAGCCCAAAAACCCTGCCCAAAATGTCCACCATGCCACTGCCAGGGTTATTCATCTTCGAAGAGGAAGCCAAAGAAACTCTCAGCGCCTTGCCAACCATCTGGTTTATCAACAAAATTATTCATTTTTACTTTGAATAATTAAAAAATGGCATCTTTTTAATAATCTCAATTTTTGAGAGGAGGAGGAGGAGGAGGAGGAGGAGGAGGAGGAGGAGGAGGAGGAGGAGGAGGAGGAGGAGGAGGAGGAGGAGGAGGAGGACAGGCAGGCCAAGTTGAGAGATAAAGGACATTCAGGGACACAGATGGACATGGAGCACAATTGGAGTTCCAAGCCGACACAAAACACCTGATAGCTGAAATTCAGACTTCAGACACAAATGCGGATTACAGACACTCACATCAGCGACCCAATGCGTATTGACGCTAAAGTTGTGATTAAGTGTATTGACACTAAGCCTACAGAATGTGGTCAATGATACGCGGTCGTGTGTATCTCATATCTAGACACGGTCCTCAGGGCCTACCTTGCTTCCTCGTCTCTGGCGATCAGAAGGCGCATTTGGTTGCTCGAGGACGCTGATCTCAGAACGTCTACTGCTCTGTATAAAAGAATAACAGAAAAACAAAACGTTAATGTCTTGACTACATCAACACAAATTTCACTGGTCTTTTTGGTCTTTTTCCAATGACGAGAGAGTTGTTTTTTATTGTTGAACCTACCTTTCACTGGTGACCCCTAGTAAACTCTCCCCATTCACCTCCAAGATCTGGTCTCCCGCCTGGAGGTGTCCTGGTGAGGTGAGAGGTCAACAGAAGGTCACAGGTCAAACAGTGATGTCATCAAGGTGAGGATGTCATCAGAATATGAAGTATAAGAGAGGTTGGTTCAGTGAATCCCGCTTGTATGATGAGTAACCTTGCCTCAGACCAGAGTCCCAAAGACTTGTTTTGGCTCACCAAACTATAGCTCAGCGGGCTAATGGTCTTGTGGCGGGCAGACGACCCAGAGTTTAGGGGGAACATTTTACCTGGAATATCTAAGCATAACAAACCAGGGCCTGTGTTCACAAAGCCTCTCAGACTAGGATCCCACCTGTCTTATTCAATATTATCTAATAGGCAAAACTGATCCTAGATTAGCACTCCTAATCTGAGAGGCTTTGTGAATAGGGCCCAGGTACTTTAAATCTGATATAAATTACAGGAGCCCTATTGGCTGGTATCGTGACAACACTAATCACGTCTCTAGCAGACAAGGGAAAGTAAGAAGAGCACTTAAGGGGAGTATACAGTCTGTAAACGGTTTAGACTAAGAGTAAACAAAGAGGTGAAAACCGTTGAGAGGGCCCTTCCTGGACCTTCCTGGACCGCTGAAGGAGACTTGTTAATCAGTGATATGTCTCTATCTCTTTATCCCACCAGAACTGACCACAGAACAAACAGTTCCTCAGTGATACAGTATGTCTCTATCTCTTTATCCCACCAGAACTGACCTCAGAACAAACAGTTCCTCAGTGATACAGTATGTCTCTATCTCTCTATCCCACCAGAACTGACCTCAGAACAAACAGTTCCTCAGTGATACAGTATGTCTCTATCTCTCTATCCCACCAGAACTGACCTCAGAACAAACAGTTCCTCAGTGATACAGTATGTCTCTATCTCTCTATCCCACCAGAACTGACCTCAGAACAAACAGTTCATCAGTGATACAGTATGTCTCTATCTCTCTATCCCACCAGAACTGACCTCAGAACAAACAGTTCCTCAGTGATACAGTATGTCTCTATCTCTCTATCCCACCAGAACTGACCTCAGAACAAACAGTTCCTCAGTGATACAGTATGTCTCTTTCTCTTTATCCCACCAGAACTGACCTCAGAACAAACAGTTCATCAATGATACAGTATGTCTCTCTCTCTATCCCACCAGAACTGACCTCAGAACAAACAGTTCCTCAGTGATACAGTATGTCTCTATCTCTCTATCCCACCAGAACTGACCTCAGAACAAACAGTTCATCAGTGATACAGTATGTCTCTATCTCTCTATCCCACCAGAACTGACCTCAGAACAAACAGTTCATCAGTGATACAGTATGTCTCTATCTCTTTATCCCACCAGAACTGACCTCAGAACAAACAGTTCATCAGTGATACCATCCTGAGAGGTGTCACCACAACCACTTCTCCTGTCACTCACTGGTTCATGAGCTCAACCTAGGATGCATTTGAAATGGCACCCTATTTCCTATATAGTGCACTACTTTGACCAAAGCCCTCTATGTGCCCTTGTCCAAAGTAGTTCACTACATAGTGAATAGGGTGCCAAATCAGACAGAACCCTAGAAGAGATTGATTGGAAGTGGAGTAGTGTAACGACGCTAGATGATAAACACATTACCATCTCTTCCTCTGAGATATCCTTATTGGGATTGTGTCTAGCTAGGGCCTTTCTCTTTGGGCCAGGCGATCTGTGTTCGCAACCCACTAGAGACCTGATCCTTCTCCCTCAGTTCATTACGATATGATATAACCAATCTGGGTTCACGACCCACTAGAGACCTGGTCCTTCTCCCTCAGTTCATTAT
The DNA here is from genome assembly GCF_029448725.1 of Salvelinus fontinalis. Classification (NCBI taxonomy): domain Eukaryota; kingdom Metazoa; phylum Chordata; class Actinopteri; order Salmoniformes; family Salmonidae; genus Salvelinus; species Salvelinus fontinalis. Next base: position 134,484 of record NW_026600697.1, on the reverse strand, counting down.
GATATAATATAACCAATCTGGGTTCATGACCCACTAGAGACCTGGTCCTTCTCCCTCAATTCATTATGATATGATATAACCAATCTGGGATCACAACCCACTAGAGACCTTGTCCTTCTCCCTCAGTTCATTACAATATGATATAACCAATCTGGGATCACGACCCACTAGAGACCTGGTCCTTTTCCCTCAGTTCATTACAATATGATATAACCAATCTGGGTTCATGACCCACTAGAGACCTGGTCCTTCTCCCTCAGTTCATTATGATATAATATAACCAATCTGGGATCACGACCCACTAGAGACCTTGTCCTTCTCCCTCAGTTCATTACAATATGATATAACCAATCTGGGATCACGACACACTAGAGACCTGGTCCTTCTTCCTCAGTTCATTATGATATGATATAACCATTCTGGGATCACGACCCACTAGAGACCTGGTCCTTCTCCCTAAGTTCATTATGATATGATATAACCAATCTGGGATCACGACCCACTAGAGACCTGGTCCTTCTCCCTCAGTTCATTATGATATGATATAACCAATCTGGGATCACAACCCACTAGAGACCTTGTCCTTCTCCCTCAGTTCATTATGATATGATATAACCAATCTGGGTTCACGACCCACTAGAGACCTGGTCCTTCTCCCTCAGTTCATTATGATATGATATAACCAATCTGGGTTCACGACCCACTAGAGACCTGGTCGTTCTCCCTCAGTTCATTATGATATGATATAACCATTCTGGGATCACGACCCACTAGAGACCTGGTCCTTCTCCCTCAGTTCATTATGATATGATATAACCAATCTGGGATCACGACCCACTAGAGACCTGGTCCTTCTCCCTCAGTTCATTATGATATGATATAACACAGAGTTGTGCAAACTGTACATCATCGCAATGCAGTTAGTTCCATTCACTACAGTAGGGATAGTAACAATGGCACATTTGATTAATTTAGTCAATTTCTTGAGCCCAAGGGACAAGTTACATAAGTCACTGGTCTAAAAGACTTGATGAGTTTATCTAATATGAGCTGTAGCAGAGAGCATGTTCTACATAACTTATATTAAATAACCATGTTTTAACAGTCCAAATTCCCAGACTTAGTAGGTCTTCTGGGTAGAAGAAAATAGAACGTTTTATAGTACGTGAATTTTCGGAAAAATGAGTTTGCTTTAAATGTCAGGATGTCGTACTCATTTCGACTTTTCATCAAGTAGAATTCACTGCACACTATTGAGGAAGATCATCGTCTTTCGAGACACACTTGTGTCTGACAACAGCTGATAACAGATCTGTACTCATATAGACCTCTAACTGACACTGTAGTAAGTCTCCATAGTAACAGAGTCTGTACTCATATAGACCTCTATCTATACTGACACTGTAGTAAGTCTCCATAGTAACAGAGTCTGTACTCATATAGACCTCTATCTATACTGACACTGTAGTAAGTCTCCATAGTAACAGAGTCTGTACTCATATAGACCTTTATACTGACACTGTAGTAAGTCTCCATAGTAACAGAGTCTGTACTCACATAGACCTCTATCTATACTGACACTGTAGTAAGTCTCCATGGTAACAGAGGAAGACAGGTAGACATCGAGACAGACATGTTTAATCCTACCCTTCAGAGGTATTAACACTGATAGTACTACGCACTTGGATGATGCTGGACACACACACACACACACACACACACAAACACACACACACGTGAGCCACTTACACCACAGCCTGTACGTATACATTAAATTGTTGTTAGCTGTATTTCCTGAGGGCTATAAGTAGTAGTTAGCTGTATTTCCTGAGGGCTATAAGTAGTAGTTAGCTGTATTTCCTGAGGGCTATAAGTAGTAGTTAGCTGTATTTACTGAGGGCTATAAGAAGTAGTTAGCTGAATTTCCTCAGGGCTATGAATTGTAGTTAGCTGTATTTCCTCAGGGCTATAAGTAGTAGTTAGCTGTATTTCCTGAGGGCTATATGTAGTAGTTAGCTGTATTTCCTGAGGGCTATATGTCACGCCCTGGCCTTAGTATTATTTGTTTTATTTATTATTTTAGTTAGGTCAGGGTGTGACATGGGGTATGTGTGTGTTTGGGGTATTATATGGTAGAGGGGGTGTTGGTTGTAGTGTATGGTTTTGTGTTGAGTGTATGTATCTAGCTGTGTCTATGGGTGTGTAGTTTTCTAGGAAAGTCTATGGTGGCCTGAATGGGTTCTCAATTAGAGACAGCTGGTTTCTGTTGTCTCTGATTGGGAGCCATATTTAGGGTAGCCATAGGCTTTCGTTTGATGTGGGTAATTGTCTATGTCAGAACGTTTGTTAGTGTAACGGTCCTGACCTGTTTTATGTTGTTTTTGTATGTGTTTATGGTCAGGGCGTGTGTTTTGGGTGGGCAGTCTATGTTTTCTGTTTCTATGTTGGTTTTGGGTTGCCTGGTATGGCTCTTAATTAGAGGCAGGTGGTTTGCGTTTTCCTCTAATTAAGAGTCATATTTAGGTAGGGTGTTCTCACTGTTTGTTTGTGGGTGATTGTCTTCCGTGTTCGTATATGTATGGTATATGTATGTACCATACGGGACTGTTTGGTTGTTCGTTTCGTTTTCGATGTAGTCTGTTCCTGTCCGTGAGTTTTACGTTTTAGTTAAGTAAGTTCATGTTCAGGTTTTTTCGTCTACGTCGTTTTCTTGTTTTGTAAGTTTGTAAAAGTGTTTGTTTTCGTGTGCCGTCGTGTTAAATAAAAGATGGCTTATTTCCCGAATGCTGCATTTTGGTCTGATGATCCTTCTCTCCTCTCCTTGTCCGAGGAAGAGGAGAACGACAGCCCTTACAGAATCACCCACCACGCTAGGACCAAGCGGCAAGGGAAAACTCAACGGAGTAAGGAACAGGGCAACAAGGACTCTTGGACTTGGGACGAAATATTGGACGGGAGAGGTCCATGGGCTCAGCCGGGAGAATATCGCCGTCCCAAAGCTGAGCTGGAGGCACTGAGGAGAGCAGAGGCTACCGGAGAGAGGAACCGGAGTTATGACGGAACGCGTCTGGCACGGAAGCCCAAAAAGCCCGTAAGTAACACCAAAAAATTTCTTGGGGGGGGGCTAAGAGGTAGTGGGCCAAGGGCAGGTAGGAGACCTGCGCCCACTTCCCAGGCTTACCGTGGAGAGCGGGAGTACGGGCAGGCGCCGTGTTACGCAGTAGAGCGCACGGTGTCTCCTGTACGAGTGCATAGCCCAGTGCGGGTTATTCCACCTCCCCGCACTGGCAGGGCTAGATTGGGTATTGAGCCAGGTGTCATGAGGCCGGCTCAACGCGTCTGGTCTCCAGTGCGTCTCCTCGGGCCGGCATACATGGCACCTGCCTTACGCATGGTTTCCCCGGTTCGCCTACATAGGCCGGTGCGGGTTATTCCACCTCCCCGCACTGGTCGGGCGACCGGGAGCATTCAACCAGGTAAGGTTGGGCAGGCTCAATGCTCAAGAGTGCCAGTACGCCTCCACGGTCCGGTATTTCCGGCGCCACCTCCCCGCCCCAGCCTAGTACCTACAGTGCCTACACTACGCACTAGGCTACCAGTGCGTCTCCTGAGCCCAGTTCCTCCTCCATGCACTCTCTCTGTAGTGCGTGTATCCAGTTCGGTGCCTCCAGTTCCGGCACCACGCACTAAGCCTCCTGTGCGTCTCCAGAGCCCTGTACACACTGTATCTTCTCCCCCTACTAATCCTGATGTGCTTGTCCTCAGCCCGGTGTCACCAGTGCCGGTACCTCGCATCAGGTATAGAGTGGGCTTTGAGAGTACAGTGTGCCCTGTCCTTGCTCCCCGCACTAGTAGGAAGGTGCTTATCCTTAGCCCGGTGCCTCCAGTTCCGGCACCACGCACCAGGTCTACAGTGCACCGTATCCGGCCAGAGCCATCCGTCTCACCAGCGCCATCTGAGCCATCCGTCTCCCCAGCGCCATCTGAGCCATCCGTCTCCCCAGCGCCGTCTGAGCCATCCGTCTCCCCAGCGCCGTCTGAGCCATCCGTCTGCAATGAGCCTGCAAAGCCGCCCGTCTGCCATGAGCCTACAGAGCCGTCTGCCAGACAGGAGCCGCTAGAGCCGCACGCCAGACAGGAGCCGCTAGAGCCGCCCGCCAGACAGGATCTGCCAGAGCCGCCAACCAGACAGGATCTGCCAGAGCCGCCAACCAGACAGGATCTGCCAGAGCCGCCAACCAGACAGGATCTGCCAGAGCCGCCAACCAGACAGGATCTGCCAGAGCCGCCAACCAGACAGGATCTGCCAGAGCCGCCAGCGAGCCATGAGCAGCCAGAGCCGTCAGAGAGCCATGAGCGTCGAGAGCCGTCAGAGCCATGAGCGTCGAGAGCCGTCAGCCTGCCATGAGCGTCGAGAGCCGTCAGCCTGCCATGAGCGTCGAGAGCCGTCAGCCTGCCATGAGCGTCGAGAGCCGTCAGCCTGCCATGAGCGTCGAGAGCCGTCAGCCTGCCATGAGCGTCGAGAGCCGTCAGCCAGCCATGAGCGTCGAGAGCCGTCAGCCAGCCATGAGCGTCGAGAGCCGTCAGCCAGCCATGAGCGTCGAGAGCCGTCAGCCAGCCATGAGCGTCGAGAGCCATCAGCCAGCCATGAGCGTCGAGAGCCGTCAGCCAGCCATGAGCGTCGAGAGCCGTCAGCCAGCCATGAGCGTCGAGAGCCGTCAGCCAGCCATGAGCGTCGAGAGCCGTCAGCCAGCCATGAGCGTCAAGAGCCGTTCAGTCAGGATCTGCCTGAGTATATCAGCCGGGACCTGCCCCTTGTCCCGGTGCTGCCCCTTATCCCGGTGCTGCCCCTTGTCCCGGTGCTGCCCCTTGTCCCGGTGCTGCCCCTTGTCCCGGTGCTGCCCCTTGTCCCGGTGCTGCCCCTTGTCCCGGTGCTGCCCCTTATCCCGGTGCTGCCCCTTATCCCGGTGCTGCCCCTTGTCCCGGTGCTGCCCCTTGTCCCGGTGCTACCCCTTGTCCCGGTGCTACCCCTTGTCCCGGTGCTGCCCCTTGTCCCGGTGCTGCCCCTTCTCCCGGTGCTGGCCGTTCATTTAGGGGATGTTAGTTTTAGGGTGGTCATTGGGAGGGGAAGACAGAAGCGGGGAGTGACTATGGTGGTGTGGGGACAGCGTCCAGAGCCGGAGCCACCACCGTGGTCAACTGCCCACCCAGACCCTCCCCTGGACTTTGTGCTGGTGCGCCCGGCGTTCGCACCTTGAGGGGGGGGTTCTGTAACGGTCCTGACCTGTTTTATGTTGTTTTTGTATGTGTTTATGGTCAGGGCGTGTGTTTTGGGTGGGCAGTCTATGTTTTCTGTTTCTATGTTGGTTTTGGGTTGCCTGGTATGGCTCTTAATTAGAGGCAGGTGGTTTGCGTTTTCCTCTAATTAAGAGTCATATTTAGGTAGGGTGTTCTCACTGTTTGTTTGTGGGTGATTGTCTTCCGTGTTCGTATATGTATGTACCATACGGGACTGTTTGGTTGTTCGTTTCGTTTTCGATGTAGTCTGTTCCTGTCCGTGAGTTTTACGTTTTAGTTAAGTAAGTTCATGTTCAGGTTTTTTCGTCTACGTCGTTTTCTTGTTTGGTAAGTTTGTAAAAGTGTTTGTTTTCGTGTGCCGTCGTGTTAAATAAAAGATGGCTTATTTCCCGAATGCTGCATTTTGGTCTGATGATCCTTCTCTCCTCTCCTCGTCCGAGGAAGAGGAGAACGACAGCCCTTACAGTTAGCCTGTGTATGTGCACGACGTTTATTAGCTTCACGGTCGTTTTTTGTTTTGGTTAGTTTGTAAGTGTTTTTGTTTCGTTTTTTCCTTCTCCTAAATAAAAGGAGGATGGCTTATTTTCCAACTGCTGCGTTTTGGTCCGTCAATCCCCCATACGATCGTGACACTATAAGTAGTAATTATCTGCATTTCCTGAGGGCTATAAGTAGTAGTTAGCTGTATTTCCTGAGGGCTATAAGTAGTATTTAGCTGTATTTCCTGAGGGCTATAAGTAGTAATTAACTAGTATTTCCTGAGGGCTATAAGTAGTAGTTAGCTGTATTTCCTGAGGGCTATATGTAGTAGTTAGCTGTATTTCCTGAGGGCTATATGTAGCAGTTAGCTGTATTTCCTGAGGGCTATAAGTAGTAGTTAGCTGTATTTCCTCAGGGCTATAAGTAGTTGTTAGCTGTATTTCCTGAGGGCTATAAATTGTAGTTAGCTGTATTTCTTGAGGGCTATAAGTAGTAGTTAGCTGTATTTCCTCAGGGCTATAAGTAGTAGTTAGCTGTATTTCCTCAGGGCTATAAGTAGTAGTTAGCTGTATTTCCTGAGGGCTATATGTAGTAGTTAGCTGTATTTCTTGAGGGCTATAAATAGTAGTTAGCTGTATTTCCTCAGGGCTATAAGCAGTAGTTTGCTGTATTTCCTCAGGGCTATAAATTGCAGTTAGCTGCATTTCCTGAGGGCTATAAGTAGTAATAAGCTGTATTTCCTGGGGGCTATAAGTAGTAGTTAGCTGTATTTCCTGAGGGCTATAAATTGCAGTTAGCTGCATTTCCTGAGGGCTATAAGTAGTTGTTAGCTGTATTTCCTGAGGGCTATAAGTAGTAATAAGCTGTATTTCCTGAGGGCTATAAGTAGTAATAAGCTGTATTTCCTGAGGGCTATAAATTGCAGTTAGCTGCATTTCCTGAGGGCTATAAGTAGTTGTTAGCTGTATTTCCTGAGGGCTATAAGTAGTAATAAGCTGTATTTCCTGAGGGCTATAAGTAGTAACAAGCTGTATTTCCTGAGGGCTATAAATTACAGTTAGCTGCATTTCCTGAGGGCTATAAGTAGTTGTTAGCTGTATTTCCTGAGGGCTATAAGTAGTAGTTAGCTGTATTTCCTGAGGGCTATAAGTAGTAATAAGCTGTATTTCCTGAGGGCTATAAGTAGTAGTTAGCTGCATTTCCTGAGGGCTATAAGTAGTAATAAGCTGTATTTCCTGAGGGCTATAAGTAGTAGTTAGCTGTATTTCCTGAGGGCTATAGGTAGTAGTTAGCTGCATTTCCTGAGTGCTATAAGTAGTAGTTAGCTGTATTTCCTGAGGGCTATAGGTAGTAGTTAGCTGCATTTCCTGAGGGCTATATGTAGTAGTTAGCTGCATTTCCTGAGTGCTATAAGTAGTAATAAGCTGTATTTCCTGAGGGCTATAGGTAGTAGTTAGCTGCATTTCCTGAGTGCTATAGGTAGTAGTTAGCTGCATTTCTTGAGGGCTATAAATAGTAGTTAGCTGTATTTCCTCAGGGCTATAAGTAGTAGTTAGCTGTATTTCCTCAGGGCTATATGTAGTAGTTAGCTGTATTTCTTGAGGGCTATAAGTAGTAGTTCGCTGTATTTCCTCAGGGCTATAAGCAGTAGTTTGCTGTATTTCCCCAGGGCTATAAATTGCAGTTAGCTGCATTTCCTGAGGGCTATAAGTAGTAATAAGCTGTATTTCCTGGGGGCTATAAGTAGTAGTTAGCTGTATTTCCTGAGGGCTATAAATTGCAGTTAGCTGCATTTCCTGAGGGCTATAAGTAGTTGTTAGCTGTATTTCCTGAGGGCTATAAGTAGTAGTTAGCTGTATTTCCTGAGGGCTATAAGTAGTAATAAGCTGTATTTCCTGAAGGCTATAAGTAGTAATAAGCTGTATTTCCTGAGGGCTATAAATTGTAGTTAGCTGTATTTCCTGAGGGCTATAAGTAGTTGTTAGCTGTATTTCCTGAGGGCTATAAGTAGTAATAAGCTGTATTTCCTGAGGGCTATAAATTGTAGTTAGCTGTATTTCCTGAGGGCTATAAGTAGTAATAAGCTGTATTTCCTGAGGGCTATAAGTAGTAATAAGCTGTATTTCCTGAGGGCTATAAGTAGTAGTTAGCTGCATTTCCTGAGTGCTATAGGTAGTAGTTAGCTGCATTTCCTGAGTGCTATAGGTAGTAGTTAGCTGCATTTCCTGAGTGCTATAGGTAGTAGTTAGCTGCATTTCCTGAGTGCTATAGGTAGTAGTTAGCTGCATTTCCTGAGTGCTATATGAGTTAAGCGAGCAATTAGCAGCTCAACCCACTCTGCCTAGATATGTTGTCCACTACAAGATCTGCATTGATTTCAATTGGTTTTATTGTAATAGAAAATGTATCTGCTGGAAGCTATTGATGCTGTTTCTGAAGCCTCTGCACTCTGCCTAAGAAAACAGCTATCTTCATCTATTTTCTGCCATATTGCTTTCCCCTATCCAGTCCTGTCAGATCTTCAATAGGGAGCGAACGAGGACAGGAAGAAAGACAAGTTTGTAGGATGAAACATGGCCCAAGGTTGTGACTTCAGTAACCCCTCCAATAAATAATTGCTTATTCCTGGAACTCTCTGTTCCAGTGAAACCACTTCACTCCAAACCCCTCCAAACCACTGTGTCCCAAATGGCACTTTATTCCCAATTTAGTGCACTACTGTTACCCATAGACCACATAGGCTTCTGGTCAAAAGTAGTGCACTAAATACGGAATAGGGTGTCATTTGGGATGCATTCCCTTTCTGATTTCTGAGTCCGATGGATTTTCCCATGCCTTCATTCACAATAATGAGATTGCTCTTCTTTGGTCATTAGTGGGAAAGCTGTCCCAAATCACAGGGATCAAAGCAATTTAATCACACCATGTTTGTGCTGGAGCAGAGGCAGATTTCCCTGTAGTTATCTGTGTTCCAAACGGGACCCTATTACCTACATAGTGCACTGCTTTTGACCAGAGCCCTAAAGTAGTGCACTATGTTGGGAATAGGGTGCCATTTGAGATACAGTACTTCATTTCAGGGACCAAGTAGAGAAACCACATCCAAAACACACAGACCAGAGTGGCCTGTCAGTTAGTGGACTGAAACACAGACCAGAGTGGCCTGTCAGTTAGTGGACTGAAACACAGACCAGAGCGGCCTGTAGGTTGGGGGACTGAAACACAGACCAGAGCGGCCTGTCAGTTAGTGGACTGAAACACAGACCAGAGTGGCCTGTCAGTTAGGGGACTTGAAACACAGACCAGAGCGGCCTGTCAGTTAGTGGACTGAAATACAGACCAGAGCAGCCTGTCGGTTAGGGGACTGAAATACAGACCAGAGCGGCCTGTCAGTTAGTGGACTGAAACACAGACCAGAGCGGCCTGTAGGTTAGGAGACTGAAATACAGACCAGAGCGGCCTGTCAGTTAGTGGACTGAAACACAGACCAGAGTGGCCTGTAGGTTAGGGGACTGAAACACAGACGAGAGCGGCCTGTAGGTTAGGGGACTGAAACACAGACCAGAGCGGCCTGTAGGTTAGGGGACTGAAATACAGACCAGAGCAGCCTGTCGGTTAGGGGACTGAAACACAGACCAGAGCGGCCTGTCAGTTAGGGGACTGAAACACAGACCAGAGCAGCCTGTAGGTTAGGGGACTGAAACACAGACCAGAGCGGCCTGTCAGTTAGGGGAATTGAAACACAGACCAGAGCGTCCTGTAGGTTAGGGGACTGAAACACAGACCAGAGCGGCCTGTCAGTTAGGGGACTGAAACACAGACCAGAGCAGCCTGTAGGTTAGGGGACTGAAACACAGACCAGAGTGGCCTGTCAGTTAGGGGACTTGAAACACAGACCAGAGTGGCCTGTAGGTTAGGGGACTGAAACACAGACCAGAGTGGCCTGTCGGTTAGGGGACTGAAATACAGACCAGAGCGGCCTGTCAGTTAGTGGACTGAAACACAGACCAGAGCGGCCTGTAAGTTAGGGGACTGAAACACAGACCAGAGCGGCCTGTAGGTTAGGGGACTGAAACACAGACCAGAGCAGCCTGTAGGTTGGGGGACTGAAACACAGACCAGAGTGGCCTGTCATTTAGGGGACTGAAATACAGACCAGAGCAGCCTGTAGGTTAGGGGACTGAAACACAGACCAGAGCGGCCTGTCAGTTAGGGGACTGAAACACAGACCAGAGCGGCCTGTCAGTTAGGGGACTGAAACACAGACCAGAGCGGCCTGTAGGTTAGGGGACTGAAACACAGACCAGAGCGGCCTGTCAGTTAGGGGACTTGAAACACAGACCAGAGCGGCCTGTAGGTTAGGGGACTGAAACACAGACCAGAGCAGCCTGTAGGTTAGGGGACTGAAACACAGACCAGAGTGGCCTGTCATTTAGGCGACTGAAACACAGACCAGAGCAGCCTGTCAGTTAGGGGACTGAAACACAGACCAGAGTGGCCTGTCATTTTGGGGACTGAAACACAGACCAGAGCAGCCTGTAGGTTAGGGGACTGAAACACAGACCAGAGTGGCCTGTAGGTTAGGGGACTGAAACACAGACCAGAGTGGCCTGTCGGTTAGGGGACTGAAATACAGACCAGAGCAGCCTGTCGGTTAGGGGACTGAAACACAGACCAGAGCGGCCTGTCAGTTAGGGGACTGAAACACAGACCAGAGCAGCCTGTAGGTTAGGGGACTGAAACACAGACCAGAGCGGCCTGTCAGTTAGGGGAATTGAAACACAGACCAGAGCGTCCTGTAGGTTAGGGGACTGAAACACAGACCAGAGCGGCCTGTCAGTTAGGGGACTGAAACACAGACCAGAGCAGCCTGTAGGTTAGGGGACTGAAACACAGACCAGAGTGGCCTGTCAGTTAGGGGACTTGAAACACAGACCAGAGTGGCCTGTAGGTTAGGGGACTGAAACACAGACCAGAGTGGCCTGTCGGTTAGGGGACTGAAATACAGACCAGAGCGGCCTGTCAGTTAGTGGACTGAAACACAGACCAGAGCGGCCTGTAAGTTAGGGGACTGAAACACAGACCAGAGCGGCCTGTAGGTTAGGGGACTGAAACACAGACCAGAGCAGCCTGTAGGTTGGGGGACTGAAACACAGATCAGAGTGGCCTGTCATTTAGGGGACTGAAATACAGACCAGAGCAGCCTGTAGGTTAGGGGACTGAAACACAGACCAGAGTGGCCTGTCATTTAGGGGACTGAAATACAGACCAGAGCAGCCTGTAGGTTAGGGGACTGAAACACAGACCAGAGCGGCCTGTCAGTTAGGGGACTGAAACACAGACCAGAGCGGCCTGTCAGTTAGGGGACTGAAACACAGACCAGAGCGGCCTGTAGGTTAGGGGACTGAAACACAGACCAGAGCGGCCTGTCAGTTAGGGGACTTGAAACACAGACCAGAGCGGCCTGTAGGTTAGGGGACTGAAACACAGACCAGAGCAGCCTGTAGGTTAGGGGACTGAAACACAGACCAGAGCAGCCTGTAGGTTGGGGGACTGAAACACAGACCAGAGTGGCCTGTCATTTAGGGGACTGAAATACAGACCAGAGCAGCCTGTAGGTTAGGGGACTGAAACACAGACCAGAGCGGCCTGTCAGTTAGGGGACTGAAACACAGACCAGAGCGGCCTGTCAGTTAGGGGACTGAAACACAGACCAGAGCGGCCTGTCAGTTAGGGGGCTGAAACACAGACCAGAGCGGCCTGTAGGTTAGGGGACTGAAATACAGACCAGAGCGGCCTGTCAGTTAGGGGACTTGAAACACAGACCAGAGCGGCCTGTAGGTTAGGGGACTGAAACACAGACCAGAGCGGCCTGTCAGTTAGGGGACTGAAACACAGACCAGAGCAGCCTGTAGGTTAGGGGACTGAAACACAGACCAGAGTGGCCTGTCAGTTAGGGGACTTGAAACACAGACCAGAGTGGCCTGTAGGTTAGGGGACTGAAACACAGACCAGAGTGGCCTGTCGGTTAGGGGACTGAAATACAGACCAGAGCGGCCTGTCAGTTAGTGGACTGAAACACAGACCAGAGCGGCCTGTAAGTTAGGGGACTGAAACACAGACCAGAGCGGCCTGTAGGTTAGGGGACTGAAACACAGACCAGAGCAGCCTGTAGGTTGGGGGACTGAAACACAGATCAGAGTGGCCTGTCATTTAGGGGACTGAAATACAGACCAGAGCAGCCTGTAGGTTAGGGGACTGAAACACAGACCAGAGCGGCCTGTCAGTTAGGGGACTGAAACACAGACCAGAGCGGCCTGTCAGTTAGGGGACTGAAACACAGACCAGAGCGGCCTGTAGGTTAGGGGACTGAAACACAGACCAGAGCGGCCTGTCAGTTAGGGGACTTGAAACACAGACCAGAGCGGCCTGTAGGTTAGGGGACTGAAACACAGACCAGAGCAGCCTGTAGGTTAGGGGACTGAAACACAGACCAGAGTGGCCTGTCAGTTAGTGGACTGAAAAACAGACCAGAGTGGCCTGTAGGTTAGGGGACTGAAACACAGACCAGAGCGGCCTGTAGGTTAGGGGAATGAAACACAGACCAGAGCAGCCTGTAGGTTAGGGGACTGAAACACAGACCAGAGTGGCCTGTCATTTAGGCGACTGAAACACAGACCAGAGCAGCCTGTCAGTTAGGGGACTGAAACACAGACCAGAGTGGCCTGTCATTTTGGGGACTGAAACACAGACCAGAGCAGCCTGTAGGTTAGGGGACTGAAACATAGACCAGAGTGGCCTGTCAGTTAGGGGACTTGAAACACAGACCAGAGTGGCCTGTAGGTTAGGGGACTGAAACACAGACCAGAGTGGCCTGTCGGTTAGGGGACTGAAATACAGACCAGAGCAGCCTGTCAGTTAGTGGACTGAAACACAGACCAGAGCGGCCTGTAGGTTAGGGGACTGAAACACAGACCAGAGCAGCCTGTAGGTTGGGGGACTGAAACACAGACCAGAGTGGCCTGTCATTTAGGGGACTGAAATACAGACCAGAGCAGCCTGTAGGTTAGGGGACTGAAACACAGACCAGAGCGGCCTGTCAGTTAGGGGACTGAAACACAGACCAGAGCGGCCTGTCAGTTAGGGGACTGAAACACAGACCAGAGCGGCCTGTAGGTTAGGGGACTGAAACACAGACCAGAGCGGCCTGTCAGTTAGGGGACTTGAAACACAGACCAGAGCGGCCTGTAGGTTAGGGGACTGAAACACAGACCAGAGCAGCCTGTAGGTTAGGGGACTGAAACACAGACCAGAGTGGCCTGTCAGTTAGTGGACTGAAAAACAGACCAGAGTGGCCTGTAGGTTAGGGGACTGAAACACAGACCAGAGCGGCCTGTAGGTTAGGGGAATGAAACACAGACCAGAGCAGCCTGTAGGTTAGGGGACTGAAACACAGACCAGAGTGGCCTGTCATTTAGGCGACTGAAACACAGACCAGAGCAGCCTGTCAGTTAGGGGACTGAAACACAGACCAGAGTGGCCTGTCATTTTGGGGACTGAAACACAGACCAGAGCAGCCTGTAGGTTAGGGGACTGAAACATAGACCAGAGTGGCCTGTCAGTTAGGGGACTTGAAACACAGACCAGAGTGGCCTGTAGGTTAGGGGACTGAAACACAGACCAGAGTGGCCTGTCGGTTAGGGGACTGAAATACAGACCAGAGCAGCCTGTCAGTTAGTGGACTGAAACACAGACCAGAGCGGCCTGTAGGTTAGGGGACTGAAACACAGACCAGAGCAGCCTGTAGGTTGGGGGACTGAAACACAGACCAGAGTGGCCTGTCATTTAGGGGACTGAAATACAGACCAGAGCAGCCTGTAGGTTAGGGGACTGAAACACAGACCAGAGCGGCCTGTCAGTTAGGGGACTGAAACACAGACCAGAGCGGCCTGTCAGTTAGGGGACTGAAACACAGACCAGAGCGGCCTGTAGGTTAGGGGACTGAAACACAGACCAGAGCGGCCTGTCAGTTAGGGGACTTGAAACACAGACCAGAGCGGCCTGTAGGTTAGGGGACTGAAACACAGACCAGAGCAGCCTGTAGGTTAGGGGACTGAAACACAGACCAGAGTGGCCTGTCAGTTAGTGGACTGAAACACAGACCAGAGTGGCCTGTAGGTTAGGGGACTGAAACACAGACCAGAGCGGCCTGTAGGTTAGGGGAATGAAACACAGACCAGAGCAGCCTGTAGGTTAGGGGACTGAAACACAGACCAGAGTGGCCTGTCATTTAGGCGACTGAAACACAGACCAGAGCAGCCTGTCAGTTAGGGGACTGAAACACAGACCAGAGTGGCCTGTCATTTTGGGGACTGAAACACAGACCAGAGCAGCCTGTAGGTTAGGGGACTGAAACATAGACCAGAGTGGCCTGTCAGTTAGGGGACTTGAAACACAGACCAGAGTGGCCTGTAGGTTAGGGGACTGAAACACAGACCAGAGTGGCCTGTCGGTTAGGGGACTGAAATACAGACCAGAGCAGCCTGTCAGTTAGTGGACTGAAACACAGACCAGAGCGGCCTGTAGGTTAGGGGACTGAAACACAGACCAGAGCAGCCTGTAGGTTGGGGGACTGAAACACAGACCAGAGTGGCCTGTCATTTAGGGGACTGAAATACAGACCAGAGCAGCCTGTAGGTTAGGGGACTGAAACACAGACCAGAGCGGCCTGTCAGTTAGGGGACTGAAACACAGACCAGAGCGGCCTGTCAGTTAGGGGACTGAAACACAGACCAGAGCGGCCTGTCAGTTAGGGGGCTGAAACACAGACCAGAGCGGCCTGTAGGTTAGGGGACTGAAATACAGACCAGAGCGGCCTGTCAGTTAGGGGACTTGAAACACAGACCAGAGCGGCCTGTAGGTTAGGGGACTGAAACACAGACCAGAGCAGCCTGTAGGTTAGGGGACTGAAACACAGACCAGAGTGGCCTGTCAGTTAGTGGACTGAAACACAGACCAGAGTGGCCTGTAGGTTAGGGGACTGAAACACAGACCAGAGCGGCCTGTAGGTTAGGGGAATGAAACACAGACCAGAGCAGCCTGTAGGTTAGGGGACTGAAACACAGACCAGAGTGGCCTGTCATTTAGGCGACTGAAACACAGACCAGAGTGGCCTGTCAGTTAGGGGACTGAAACACAGACCAGAGCGGCCTGTATGTTAGTGGACTGAAACAGTGATTTATAATGGAGGGATACTTCTACTGTCTGAATGATAAACAGTGATTTATAATGGTGGAATACTTCTACTGTCTGAATGATAAACAGTGATTTATAATGGTGGAATACTTCTACTGTCTGAATGATAAACAGTGATTTATAATGGAGGGATACTTCTACTGTCTGAATGATAAACAGTGATTTATAATGGTGGAATACTTCTACTGTCTGAATGATAAACAGTGATTTATAATGGAGGGATACTTCTACTGTCTGAATGATAAACAGTGATTTATAATGGTGGAATACTTCTACTGTCTGAATGATAAACAGTGATTTATAATGGAGGGATACTTCTACTGTCTGAATGATAAACAGTGATTTATAATGGTGGAATACTTCTACTGTCTGAATGATAAACAGTGATTTATAATGTGGCACAAATCCAATACAAGTCAATGGTACCTTTATTATAATTTTCACGCTTCATGTACAAATCATCCTAAAATATCTAAAAATGTATTGTGAAGTTACTTATAGATGATATGGACATGAAGCGCGAAAATGCTAATATAGGTACCATTGACTTGTATTGGATTTGTGCCATAAATGCTAAAAGGTTAAAATTTGAAACAGTGGCCAAGTAACCAAAACCAAAGCATGGCTTGCTGTCATACCGTGTCCATAGACTGCTTACAGAGTATTGAAACCAATATGTCATGTTGTCATTTGGGTGAACTATCCCTTTAAGCGGCAGGTAGCCTAGTGGTTAGAGGGTTGGGCCAGTAATCGAAAGGTTGCTAGATCGAATCCCCGAGCTGACGAGGCAAACATCTGTCGTTCTGCCCCTGAACAAGGCAGTTAACAAGGCCATCATTGTAAATAAGAATTTGTTCTTAACCGACTTGCCTAGTTAAATAAAGGTTAAATAAATAAATAAAAACCTGTGTTACCATCCCCACCCGTTCTCTTTCTGCATAGAAAGATACTTACCATCACTTGAAGCAAGGCCACCAGGTAAAATCCTTTTGACGTAGACTCCAAACTCTTCTCCCGTTAACTCCTTCATTCCTCCAATGACTTTGATCCCTGAGGGAGGAAAATAACACCATAGAACAGAGTTTAATAGTAGCCTGTTTAACTACTGTCTATCTGTCACTGGGTTACTAATGACTCATAGAACAAAGGGCTGTTTAATAGTAGCCTGTTTAACTACTGTCTATCTGTCACTGGGTTACTAATGACTCATAGAACAGAGTTTAATAGTAGCCTGTTTAACTACTGTCTATCTGTCACTGGGTTACTAATGATTCATAGCACAGAGGGCTGTTTAATAGTAGCCTGTTTAACTACTGTCTATCTGTCACTGGGTTACTAATGACTCATAGAACAGAGTTTAATAGTAGCCTGTTTAACTACTGTCTATCTGTCACTGGGTTACTAATGACTCATAGAACAGAGTTTAATAGTAGCCTGTTTAACTACTGTCTATCTGTCACTGGGTGACTAATGATTCATAGAACAGAGGGCTGTTTAATAGTAGCCTGTTTAACTACTGTCTATCTGTCACTGGGTTACTAATGACTCATAGAACAGAGGGCTGTTTAATAGTAGCCTGTTTAACTACTGTCTATCTGTCACTGGGTTACTAATGACTCATAGAACAGAGTTTAATAGTAGACTGTTTAACTACTGTCTATCTGTCAATGGGTTACTAATGACTCATAGAACAGAGGGCTGTTTAATAGTAGCCTGTTTAACTACTGTCTATCTGTCACTGGGTTACTAATGACTCATAGAACAGAGGGCTGTTTAATAGTAGCCTGTTTAACTACTGTCTATCTGTCACTGGGTTACTAATGACTCATAGAACAGAGTTTAATAGTAGCCTGTTTAACTACTGTCTATCTGTCACTGGGTTACGAATGATTCATAGAAGAGGGGGCTGTTTAATAGTAGCCTATACATTGTTTAACTACTGTCTATCTGTCACTGGGTTACTAATGACTCTGAGCTGAAAGCTGTCTCAGGAAGAACAGTAGAGAGCTCAAATTGAATGACAAAAAACCTGATCCCATCCACTGAAGTTCATGAAGTTTGGAGAGTTGACCTTGTTCTTCGGTCATTGTGCTGAACAGCAGAGATATCTGTATGCTGTCACAATAGTGGTGGTAATTCTGTACACTCTCTTTACATCAACAGGCCTATCTGCGTCAATAATATAGCATGAGTTAAACCTACACAACTAAAGCCCTCTTCTCTAACAGCCTTGAGGGGATACAGAAACTAAGGTAACCCTTCACAAAGCCTTTGTAATGTAAATTAGCATACTAATACCACTGCAGTTTAAATAATGGTTACATAAGCAATGTACTAATAGTATACAGTGTATGTATATTCTACAGAGACACTCTTGGACTCTCAACAGTTTTTTGGGGGGACTGAAGTGAACTGTAAGGAAAGTTTTGCCCAGGTAACAGGCCAACAACCACCGATGAACTTTACTACATGGTAATTAAAACAAAAGGTAACTTAATGGTTGCCTCGGGTTAAAAGTGTGTGTGTGTGTGTGTGTGTGTGCGTGAGTGTGTGTCAAGCGGCTGCTGTATATGTATGCCTGTGTCCCAAACGGCATACTATTTCCTATGTGGTGCTACAGGCCCTTGTCAAAAGTAGTGCACTATATAGGGAATAGGATGCACCTCATGTTACCATTCCCCTCTGATCACTAAACAGGATATGTACGAGCCATGACCAGCTTATGTGCTCACAGGTTAATACCTGGCTATGGGTCTATAGATGGTTAATACCTGGCTATGGGTCTATAGATGGTTAATACCTGGCTAGTCTATAGATGGTTAAAACATGACTATGGGTCTATAGATGGTTAATCCCTGGCTATGGGTCTATAGATGGTTAATACCTGGCTATGTGTCTATAGATGGTTAATACCTGGCTATGGGTCTATAGATGGTTAATCCCTGGCTATGGGTCTATAGATGTTAATACCTGGCTATGGGTCTATAGATGGTTAATACCTGGCTAGTCTATAGATGGTGAATACCTGGCTAGTCTATAGATGGTTAATACCTGGCTAGTCTATAGATGGTTAATACCTGGCTAGTCTATAGATGGTCAATACCTGGCTATGGGTCTATAGATGGTTAATACCTGGCTATGGGTCTATAGATGGTTAATACCTGGCTAGTCTATAGATGGTTAATACCTGGCTATGGGTCTATAGATGGTTAATACCTGGTTATGGGTCTATAGATGGTTAATACCTGGCTAGTCTATAGATGGTTAATACATGGCTATGGGTCTATAGATGGTTAATACCTGGCTAGTCTATAGATGGTTAATACCTAGCTATGGGTCTATAGATGGTTAATACCTGGCTATGGGTCTATAGATGGTTAATACCTGGCTAGTCTATAGATGGTTAATATCTGGCTATGGGTCTATAGATGGTTAATACCTGGCTATGGGTCTATAGATGGTTAATACCTGGCTATGGGTCTATTGATGGTTAATACCTGGCTATGGGTCTATAGATGGTTAATACCTGGCTATGGGTCTATAGATGGTTAATACCTGGTTATGGGTCTATAGATGGTTAATACCTGGCTAGTCTATAGATGGTTAATACCTGGCTATGGGTCTATAGATGGTTAATACCTGGCTATGGGTCTATAGATGGTTAATACCTGGCTATGGGTCTATAGATGGTTAATACCTGGCTATGGGTCTATAGATGGTTAATACCTGGCTAGTCTATAGATGGTTAATACATGGCTAGTCTATAGATGGTTAATACATGGCTAGTCTATAGATGGTTAATACCTGGCTATGGGTCTATAGATGGTTAATACATGGCTATGGGTCTATAGATGGTTAATACCTGGTTATGGGTCTATAGATGGTTAATACCTGGTTATGGGTCTATAGATGGTTAATACCTGGCTAGTCTATAGATGGTTAATACCTGGCTAGTCTATAGATGGTTAATACCTGGCTATGGGTCTATAGATGGTTAATACCTGGCTATGGGTCTATAGATGGTTAATACCTGGCTATGGGTCTATAGATGGTTAATACCTGGCTATGGGTCTATAGATGGTTAATACATGGCTAGTCTATAGATGGTTAATACCTGGCTATGGGTCTATAGATGGTTAATACCTAGCTAGTCTATAGATGGTTAATACATGGCTATGGGTCTATAGATGGTTAATACCTGGTTATGGGTCTATAGATGGTTAATACCTGGTTATGGGTCTATAGATGGTTAATACCTGGCTAGTCTATAGATGGTTAATACCTGGCTAGTCTATAGATGGTTAATACCTGGCTATGGGTCTATAGATGGTTAATACATGGCTATGGGTCTATAGATGGTTAATACCTGGTTATGGGTCTATAGATGGTTAATACCTGGTTATGGGTCTATAGATGGTTAATACCTGGCTAGTCTATAGATGGTTAATACCTGGCTAGTCTATAGATGGTTAATACCTGGCTATGGGTCTATAGATGGTTAATACCTGGCTATGGGTCTATAGATGGTTAATACCTGGCTATGGGTCTATAGATGGTTAATACCTGGCTATGGGTCTATAGATGGTTAATACATGGCTAGTCTATAGATGGTTAATACCTGGCTATGGGTCTATAGATGGTTAATACCTAGCTAGTCTATAGATGGTTAATACATGGCTATGGGTCTATAGATGGTTAATACCTGGTTATGGGTCTATAGATGGTTAATACCTGGTTATGGGTCTATAGATGGTTAATACCTGGCTAGTCTATAGATGGTTAATACCTGGCTAGTCTATAG
Organism: Salvelinus fontinalis; assembly: GCF_029448725.1. NCBI lineage: Eukaryota > Metazoa > Chordata > Actinopteri > Salmoniformes > Salmonidae > Salvelinus > Salvelinus fontinalis. The sequence continues at coordinate 114,650 of NW_026600697.1, read as the reverse complement.
ATGGTTAATACCTGGCTATGGGTCTATAGATGGTTAATACCTGGCTATGGGTCTATAGGTGGTTAATACATGGCTATGGGTCTATAGATGGTTAATACCTGGCTATGGGTCTATAGATGGTTAATACCTGGCTATGGGTCTATAGATGGTTAATACCTGGCTATGGGTCTATAGATGGTTAATACATGGCTAGTCTATAGATGGTTAATACCTGGCTATGGGTCTATAGATGGTTAATACCTAGCTAGTCTATAGATGGTTAATACATGGCTATGGGTCTATAGATGGTTAATACCTGGTTATGGGTCTATAGATGGTTAATACCTGGTTATGGGTCTATAGATGGTTAATACCTGGCTAGTCTATAGATGGTTAATACCTGGCTAGTCTATAGATGGTTAATACCTGGCTATGGGTCTATAGATGGTTAATACATGGCTATGGGTCTATAGGTGGTTAATACATGGCTATGGGTCTATAGATGGTTAATACCTGGCTATGGGTCTATAGATGGTTAATACCTGGCTATGGGTCTATAGATGGTTAATACCCGGTTATGGGTCTATAGATGGTTAATACCTGGCTATGAGTCTATAGATGGTTAATACCTGGCTATGGGTCTATAGATGGTTAATACCTGGCTATGGGTCTATAGATGGTTAATACCTGGCTATGGGTCTATAGATGGTTAATACATGGCTATGGGTCTATAGATGGTTAATACATGGCTATGGGTCTATAGATGGTTAATACCTAGCTATGGGTCTATAGATGGTTAATACCTGGCTATGGGTCTATAGATGGTTAATACCTGGCTATGGGTCTATAGATGGTTAATACCTGGTTATGGGTCTATAGATGGTTAATACCTGGCTATGGGTCTATAGATGGTTAATACCTGGCTATGTGTCTATAGATGGTTAATACCTGGCTATGGGTCTATAGATGGTTAATACCTGGCTATGGGTCTATAGATGGTTAATATCTGGCTATGGGTCTATAGATGGTTAATACCTGGCTATGGGTTTATAGATGGTTAATACCTGGCTATGGGTCTATAGATGGTTAATACCTGGCTATGGGTCTATAGATGGTTAATACCTGGCTATGGGTCTATAGATGGTTAATACCTGGCTATGGGTCTATAGATGGTTAATACCTGGCTATGGGTCTATAGATGGTTAATACCTGGCTATGGGTCTATAGATGGTTAATACCTGGCTAGTCTATAGATGGTTAATACCTGGCTATGGGTCTATAGATGGTTAATACCTGGTTATGGGTCTATAGATGGTTAATACCTGGTTATGGGTCTATAGATGGTTAATACCTGGTTATGGGTCTATAGATGGTTAATACCTGGTTATGGGTCTATAGATGGTTAATACCTGGCTAGTCTATAGATGGTTAATACCTGGTTATGGGTCTATAGATGGTTAATACCTGGTTATGGGTCTATAGATGGTTAATACCTAGCTAGTCTATAGATGGTTAATACCTGGTTATGGGTCTATAGATGGTTAATACCTGGCTATGGGTCTATAGATGGTTAATACCTGGTTATGGGTCTATAGATGGTTAATCCCTGGCTATGGGTCTATAGATGGTTAATACCTGGCTAGTCTATAGATGGTTAATACCTGGCTATGGGTCTATAGATGATTAATACCTGGTTATGGGTCTATAGATGGTTAATACCTGGTTATGGGTCTATAGATGGTTAATACCTAGCTAGTCTATAGATGGTTAATACCTGGTTATGGGTCTATAGATGGTTAATACCTGGTTATGGGTCTATAGATGGTTAATCCCTGGCTATGGGTCTATAGATGGTTAATATCTGGCTATGAGTCTATAGATGGTTAATCCCTGGCTATGGGTCTATAGATGGTTAATACATGACTATGGGTCTATAGATGGTTAATACCTGGTTATGGGTCTATAGATGGTTAATACCTGGCTATGTGTCTATAGATGGTTAATACCTGGCTATGGGTCTATAGATGGTTAATACCTGGCTATGGGTCTATAGATGGTTAATACCTGGCTATGGGTCTATAGATGGTTAATACCTGGCTAGTCTATAGATGGTTAATACCTGGCTAGTCTATAGATGGTTAATACCTGGCTATGGGTCTATAGATGGTTAATACCTGGCTAGTCTATAGATGGTTAATACCTGGTTATGGGTCTATAGATGGTTAATACCTGGCTATGGGTCTATAGATGGTTAATACCTGGTTATGGGTCTATAGATGGTTAATACCTGGCTAGTCTATAGATGGTTAATACCTGGTTATGGGTCTATAGATGGTTAATACCTGGCTAGTCTATAGATGGTCAATACCTGGTTATGGGTCTATAGATGGTTAATACATGGCTAGTCTATAGATGGTTAATACCTGGTTATGGGTCTATAGATGGTTAATACCTGGTTATGGGTCTATAGATGGTTAATACCTGGCTAGTCTATAGATGGTCAATACCTGGTTATGGGTCTATAGATGGTCAATACCTGGTTATGGGTCTATAGATGGTCAATACCTGATTATGGGTCTATAGATGGTTAATACCTAGCTAGTCTATAGATGGTTAATACATGACTATGGGTCTATAGATGGTTAATACCTGGCTATGGGTCTATAGATGGTTAATACCTGGTTATGGGTCTATAGATGGTTAATACCTGGCTAGTCTATAGATGGTCAATACCTGGTTATGGGTCTATAGATGGTTAATACCTGGCTATGGGTCTATAGATGGTTAATACCTGGTTATGGGTCTATAGATGGTTAATACCTGGCTAGTCTATAGATGGTTAATACCTGGTTATGGGTCTATAGATGGTTAATACCTTGCTATGGGTCTATAGATGGTTAATACCTGGCTAGTCTATAGATGGTTAATACCTGGTTATGGGTCTATAGATGGTTAATACCTGGCTATGGGTCTATAGATGGTTAATACCTGGCTAGTCTATAGATGGTTAATACCTGGTTATGGGTCTATAGATGGTTAATACCTGGCTAGTCTATAGATGGTTAATACCTGGTTATGGGTCTATAGATGGTTAATACCTGGCTAGTCTATAGATGGTTAATACCTGGTTATGGGTCTATAGATGGTTAATACATGGCTAGTCTATAGATGGTTAATACCTGGCTATGGGTCTATAGATGGTTAATACCTGGTTATGGGTCTATAGATGGTTAATACCTGGTTATGGGTCTATAGATGGTTAATACCTGGTTATGGGTCTATAGATGGTTAATACCTGGCTAGTCTATAGATGGTCAATACCTGGTTATGGGTCTATAGATGGTCAATACCTGGTTATGGGTCTATAGATGGTCAATACCTGATTATGGGTCTATAGATGGTTAATACCTAGCTAGTCTATAGATGGTTAATACATGACTATGGGTCTATAGATGGTTAATACCTGGCTATGGGTCTATAGATGGTTAATACCTGGTTATGGGTCTATAGATGGTTAATACCTGGCTAGTCTATAGATGGTCAATACCTGGTTATGGGTCTATAGATGGTTAATACCTGGCTATGGGTCTATAGATGGTTAATACCTGGTTATGGGTCTATAGATGGTTAATACCTGGCTAGTCTATAGATGGTTAATACCTGGTTATGGGTCTATAGATGGTTAATACCTTGCTATGGGTCTATAGATGGTTAATACCTGGCTAGTCTATAGATGGTTAATACCTGGTTATGGGTCTATAGATGGTTAATACCTGGCTATGGGTCTATAGATGGTTAATACCTGGCTAGTCTATAGATGGTTAATACCTGGTTATGGGTCTATAGATGGTTAATACCTGGCTAGTCTATAGATGGTTAATACCTGGTTATGGGTCTATAGATGGTTAATACCTGGCTAGTCTATAGATGGTTAATACCTGGTTATGGGTCTATAGATGGTTAATACATGGCTAGTCTATAGATGGTTAATACCTGGCTATGGGTCTATAGATGGTTAATACCTAGCTAGTCTATAGATGGTTAATACCTGGTTATGGGTCTATAGATGGTTAATACCTGGCTAGTCTATAGATGGTTAATACCTGGCTATGGGTCTATAGATGGTTAATACCTGGCCAGTTTATAGATGGTTAATACCTGGCTATGGGTCTATAGATGGTTAATACCTGGTTATGGGTCTATAGATGGTTAATACCTGGTTATGGGTCTATAGATGGTTAATACCTGGCTATGGGTCTATAGATGGGTAATACCTGGCTAGTCTATAGATGGTTAATACCTGGTTATGGGTCTATAGATGGTTAATACCTGGCTATGGGTCTATAGATGGTTAATACCTGGTTATGGGTCTATAGATGGTTAATACCTGGCTAGTCTATAGATGGTTAATACCTGGCTATGGTTCTATAGATGGTTAATACCTGGCTAGTCTATAGATGGTTAATACCTGGCTATGGGTCTGTAGATGGTTAATACCTGGCTATGGGTCTATAGATGGTTAATACCTGGCTATGGGTCTATAGATGGTTAATACCTGGCTAGTCTATAGATGGTCAATACCTGGCTATGGGTCTATAGATGGTTAATCCCTGGCTAGTCTATAGATGGTTAATACCTGGTTATGGGTCTATAGATGGTTAATACCTGGCTATGGGTCTATAGATGGTTAATACCTGGCTAGTCTATAGATGGTTAATACATGGCTATGGGTCTATAGATGGATAATACATAGCTATGGGTCTATAGATGGTTAATACCTGGCTATGGGTCTATAGATGGTTAATACCTGGTTATGGGTCTATAGATGGTTAATACCTGGCTATGGGTCTATAGATGGTTAATACCTGGCTAAACACATGCTTTGTTTGTAAATTATGTCTGAGTGTTGGAGCATGCCCCCTGGCTATCTGTACATTTAAAAAAACAAGAAAATGGTGCTTCCTGGTTAGCTTTATATAAGGAATTTGAAAATAGTTGTACTTTTACTTTTGATACTTAAGTATATCTGTATTGGAATGAATGTCATGTTTCTAATGTATCTGTATTGGAATGAATGTCATGTTTCTAATATATCTGTAGTGGAATGAATGTCATGTTTCTAATATATCTGTATTGGAATGAATGTCATGTTTCTAATGTATCTGTATTGGAATGAATGTCATGTTTCTAATGTATCTGTATTGGAATGAATGTCATGTTTCTAATATATCTGTATTGGAATGAATGTCATGTTTCTAATGTATCTGTAGTGGAATGAATGTCATGTTTCTAATGTATCTGTATTGGAATGAATGTCATGTTTCTAATGTATCTGTAGTGGAATGAATGTCATGTTTCTAATGTATCTGTATTGGACTGAATGTCATGTTTCTAATATATCTGTAGTGGAATGAATGTCATGTTTCTAATGTATCAAACAATCCATCTGCCTCATCCACGTCCATTGTTGCTAAACATTCCACCGCTTAATGGACAATTAGTTAATTGGATCAGGCCGGATGAGGGCTTAGTATAGTGGAGGAGGTTGGATGAGGATCGTGGCTGGAGTGGGGCGGTAGTGGGTGGTTTCAGAAGACATCTTAGCATGATGCCTCAGAGACAAAACAAACTGCTGGGGTTCTGACCTGTCACCAAGGACGTACACACCAGCTGCCTAGCCAGATCAAAACCCACTTCCTGTCCGCTCATTCACCTTGGCCTACATGTACTGTATCCCTCCTCTAGCTATGGGTTCTGGTCAAAACAGTCATGCACTATATCGTGAATAGGGTGCATGTCAGAGCAGCCAGGCTGTAATACCTGGATTAAAGGAGACGTTGTTGTTTTTCACAACCAAATCTCCATTTTTGATGTCAGTAGAATGTTATTAAAAGGGTCCAGACACCTTTTGTATGATTACACATTTTATAGAAACAGCAAATATCTTCCTCATCCTCGTTGTGTAGTTTAGAATGTTATTAAAAAGGGTCCAGACACCTTTTGTATGATTACACATTTTATAGAAACAGCAAATATCTTCCTCATCCTCGTTGTGTAGTTTGGGGGCCCCTGAAAAAACATGAAGAAAGGCTCCAAAAACTCCCAAATACATCCTTTTAGAAACGGCAAAGATCTCAGTATAATGATGCAGGTCTTTAAATGTTGTACACATGAAATTGTGTCATTACAAACTTTATCCTCAATGTTATATTCCATTTTGCGCGACTCGAGCCGTTTCCCCTAACTAGCTGTTCCATTCACCGTGTAGCCTGCTGCTACAGGTAACTACTAAAATAAAGGAAACATCAATATAAAGTGTCTTAACAGCACATTTGGCCACCACGAGTAACCAAAACAGCTTCAATGAGCCTTGGCATAGACTCTACAAGTGTCTGGAACTTCCTGTGTGGAAGCACCCCATGCTTTCAATATACTATCTAGCCCTCATTTATTCAAGTGTTTCCTTTATTTTGGGAGCTACCCGTCGAATGGACAGAAAGGTATCCACTTGAGTCATTGCAAAATGTAATATACTTTCTCATACTCTCTCGCACACCACACACAAACACACACACACACCATCCATCCATTAGAGCAGTACCTGTGTAGCTCAGGGCTAGTCGGCTCTTTCCAGGTAGACAATATGTTAGCACTAATTGAGTTTGGAGCAAGAGGAGCATGTTAATTATCTGGGATCAGGTTTTGGAGTTGCTCTTCCTTCACTCCTTTCCTCCTCTCCTTGTCCTCTCTCTCTCTCTCTCTCCTCTCTCTTCTCTCTCTCTCTCTCTCCTCTCTCTCTCCTTTCTCTCTCTCTACTTCTTTGACATGCTAAGTCCACCCTCTCTCTGTCAGGGTGTTTTCTCTCTCATTATGTAGTTCTGTCAGGGTGTAGTTCTGTCAGGGTGTGGTTGTGTCAGGGTGTAGTTCTGTCAGGGTGTAGTTCTGTCAGGGTGTAGTTCTGTCAGGGTGTGGTTCTGTCAGGGTGTAGTTCTGTCAGGGTGTTTTCTCTCTCATTATGTAGTTCTGTCAGGGTGTAGTTCTGTCAGGGTGTGGTTGTGTCAGGGTGTAGTTCTGTCAGGGTGTAGTTCTGTCAGGGTGTAGTTCTGTCAGGGTGGTTTCTCTTTCATTATGTAATTCTGTCAGGGTGTTTTCTCTATCACTATGTAGTTCTGTCAGGGTGTAGTTCTGTCAGGGTGTAGTTATGTCAGGGTGTAGTTCTGTCAGGGTGTAGTTATGTCAGGGTGTAGGTCTGTCAGGGTGTAGTTCTGTCAGGGTGTAGTTCTGTCAGGGTGTAGTTCTGTCAGGGTGTAGTTCTGTCAGGGTGTAGTTCTGTCAGGGTGTAGTTCTGTCAGGGTGTAGTTCTGTCAGGGAGGTTTCTCTCTCATTATGTAGTTCTGTCAGGGTGTAGTTCTGTCAGGGTGTAGTTCTGTCAGGGTGTCAGGGGCATTAACTTCTTCTTCCCAGGATGAGACATCCCATAATATAAGAGATGAAACAGCTTCTAGAGACCACAGGACTCAGACACATCAAGACGAAGTGAACTCTAAAGAGAGAAAGAGGAGGTCAACTCTAAAGAGAGGAAGAGGAGGTGAACTCTAAAGAGAGGAAGAGGAGGTCAACTCTAAAGAGAGGAAGAGGAGGTGAACTCTAAAGAGAGGAAGAGGAGGTCAACTCTAAAGAGAGGAAGAGGAGGTCAACTCTAAAGAGAGGAAGAGGAGGTCAACTCTAAAGAGAGGAAGAGGAGGTGAACTCTAAAGTGAGGAAGAGGAGGTCAACGCTAAAGAGAGGAAGAGGAGGTCAACTCTAAAGAGAGGAAGAGGAGGTCAACTCTAAAGAGAGGAAGAGGAGGTCAACTCTAAAGAGAGGAAGAGGAGGTGAACTCTAAAGTGAGGAAGAGGAGGTCAACTCTAAAGAGAGGAAGAGGAGGTCAACTCTAAAGAGAGGAAGAGGAGGTGAACTCTAAAGTGAGGAAGAGGAGGTCAACGCTAAAGAGAGGAAGAGGAGGTCAACTCTAAAGAGAGGAAAAGGAGGTCAACTCTAAAGAGAGGAAGAGGAGGTCAACTCTAAAGAGAGGAAGAGGACGTCAACTCTAAAGAGAGGAAGAGGACGTCAACTCTAAAGAGAGGAAGAGGAGGTCAACTCTAAAGAGAGGAAGAGGAGGTGAACTCTAAAGAGAGGAAGAGGAGGTCAACTCTAAAGAGAGGAAGAGGAGGTGAACTCTAAAGAGAGGAAGAGGAGGTCAACTCTAAAGAGAGGAAGAGGACGTCAACTCTAAAGAGAGGAAGAGGAGGTGAACTCTAAAGTGAGGAAGAGGAGGTCAACTCTAAAGAGAGGAAGAGGAGGTCAACTCTAAAGAGAGGAAGAGGAGGTGAACTCTAAAGAGAGGAAGAGGTCAACTCTAAAGAGAGGAAGAGGAGGTCAACTCTAAAGAGAGGAAGAGGAGGGCAACTCTAAAGAGAGGAAGAGGTCTACGCTAAAGAGAGGAAGAGGAGGTGAACTCTAAATGTACTTTACTTGTGGGTTGTTCTGGTTAAGAGTGTCCAGTATAGACGAATGGACACAAGGCAGGACCTCTAAGGCTTGGTGGTGACGACTCCATGTTGTACAACTGTGTGTCTCCATACCAAGTCCAGGAGGGTCAGGATATGGTTTACAGCATGTATCTATACATCAACCAGGGTGTTATGTTTTGCTGTGTAGGGACAACTCTCTTATTTACCATGCCTATTCACCATGCCCACGATAACTTAGTGGGAGGACTTTTAGAATACCTTATATATATGTGTGTGTGTGTGTGTGTGTGTGTGTGTGTGTGTGTGTGTGTGTGTGTGTGTGTGTGTGTGTGTGTGTGTGTGTGTGTGTGTGTGTGTGTGTGTGTGTGTGTGTGTGTAGTCTTGTGCTGTCCTGGGGAGTGAACTGAGGACTATTGTAGTAAACAACTGATCTCCTTGTCATTATCCTGGCAGGACAGAGCTCAGCGGTTAAAGCCTCACCACATGTCTCACTTCTCTACTACACATACACACACACGCACGTGCACGCACACACACACACACACACACACACACGTGCACGCACACACGCACACGTACACGTACACAAACACACACACACACACACACAGACTAGCTCCAAAACACTGGTAACTGTTCTCTACAGTCTGGCTGTTTCAGTCTGTCTATGGACATGTACAAAACCCTGTACTGTCCTCTGCTCTTAGACTAGTTTTCCTGCCACTTGATCTACATAGACAGGTTAACCTGCAGTATAGATCCTGTACTCATAGACCTGCGACAGGTTAACCTGCAGTATAGATCCAGTACTCATAGACCTGCGACAGGTTAACCTGCAGTATAGATCCAGTACTCATAGACCATGTCTCTGTGATCTATATAGACAGGTTAACCTGCAGTATAGATCCTGTACTCATAGACCTGCGACAGGTTAACCTGCAGTATAGATCCAGTACTCATAGACCTGCGACAGGTTAACCTGCAGTATAGATCCAGTACTCATAGACCATGTCTCTGTGATCTATATAGACAGGTTAACCTGCAGTATAGATCCAGTACTCATAGACCTGCGACAGGTTAACCTACAGTATCGATCCAGTACTCATAGACCATGTCTCTGTGATCTATATAGACAGGTTAACCTACAGTATAGATCCAGTACTCATTGATCTGTGACAGGTTAACCTACAGTATAGATCCAGTACTCATAGACCATGTCTCTGTGATCTATATAGACAGGTTAACCTACAGTATAGATCCAGTACTCATTGATCTGTGACAGGTTAACCTACAGTATAGATCCAGTACTCATAGACCATGTCTCTGTGATCTATATAGACAGGTTAAACCTACAGTATAGATCCAGTACTCATAGACCTGCGACACGTTAACCCTACAGTATAGATCCAGTACTCATAGACCTGCGACAGGTTAACCTACAGTATCGATCCAGTACTCATAGACCATGTCTCTGTGATCTATATAGACAGGTTAAACCTACAGTATAAATCCAGTACTCATAGATCTGTGACAGGTTAACCTACAGTATAGATCCAGTACTCATAGATCTGTGACAGGTTAACCTACAGTATAGATCCAGTACTCATAGATCTGTGACAGGTTAACCTACAGTATAGATCCAGTACTCATAGATCTGTGACAGGTTAACCTACAGTATAGATCCAGTACTCACAGACCTGTGACAGGTTAACCTACAGTATAGATCCAGTACTCATAGATCTGTGACAGGTTAACCTACAGTATAGATCCAGTACTCACAGACCTGTGACAGGTTAACCTACAGTATAGATACAGAACACATAGATCTGTGACAGGTTAACCTACAGTATAGATCCAGTACTCATAGATCTGTGACAGGTTAACCTACAGTATAGATCCAGTACTAACAGAACATGGAAGGGACATGTGTTCATCACTATCAGCAGACTAACAGAACATGGAAGAGACATGTGTTCATCACTATCAGCAGACTAACAGAACATGGAAGAGACATGTGTTCATCACTATCAGCAGACTAACAGAACATGGAAGAGACATGTGTTCATCACTATCAGCAGACTAACAGAACATGGAAGGGACATGTGTTCATCACTATCCAGCAGACAGTCAGTAAATAGAATGTGTTCTAGACTTTTCCAGTCCAGTCTTTCCCAGTCCAGAAATTTTCGTCAAAATGTGAGTATACCCACTTCTCCAAGCACCACTACACCACTGGTCAGTACTGTAGCTAGCTGAGTGTGTTGTGGGATAGAATGTGTTAGGTTGTGAGTGTGTTGTGAGTGTGTTTTGGGATAGAATGTGTTAGGTTGTGAGTGTGTTCTATAATAGAATGTGTTAGGTTGTGAGTGTGTTCTATAATAGAATGTGTTAGGTTGTGAGTGTGTTCTATAATAGAATGTGTTAGGTTGTGAGTGTGTTCTATAATAGAATGTGTTAGGTTGTGAGTGTGTTCTATAATAGAATGTGTTACAGACTTACCCAGTCCATTCTCACAATCAGTAAATTCTATTTCATGAACGGCACGATCCACCCCATACGGACCCATTAGTGTCCTAGAGGAGAGGAGAGGAGAGGAGAGGAGAGGAGAGGAGAGGAGAGGAGAGGAGAGGAGAGGAGAGGAGAGGAGAGGAGAGGAGAGGAGAGGAGAGGAGAGGAGAGGAGAGGAGAGGAGAGGAGAGGAGAGGAGAGGAGAGGAGAGGAGAGGAGAGGAGAGGAGAGGAGAGGAGAGGAGAGGAGAGGAGAGGAGAGGAGAGGAGAGGAGAGGAGAGGAGAGGAGAGGAGAGGAGAGGGGGAAGAGAAAATGAAAGAAAGTGAATCACCAACATCAGCTTTACATTGATTATCCAAGGTTTGATAACAAAGAAACTAACTAATTGACCATACCCCAGAGCAGTAACCAATATACATCTCCATTATACACTACACACATTTCCTGGTTTCACAGATTCCAGAACACCACCAGGCCACTAGAGCATCATTAAACTGGTGCAGGTTTACCATAGGGCTATATTTGATTTTTTTTCTCTAAATATTAGCGCTGGCTGTAGCGCTACAGGTCTGGGGATGTGTCAGAGATATGTTTTGCTATTTTCATAGCGGGAATTATGAGTGCAAGACCGGGACGTGGGACGAAAGGGCTGAGCTTTGATGAGTAAATAAATTGTAGGTGTGTCGATGCTTGGCCCCTCACTGGCCAATCAGAACATGGATTAAATTGAGATGTTGTGTCACTGATCTACACACAAATCCCCATAATGTCAAAGTGGAATTACGTTTTTAGAAATGTTTATAAATTCATTAAAAATGAAAAGAATAAATGTCTTGAGTCAATAACCCAATAAACACTTCGTTATATCAAGCCTAAATAAGCTCAGGGGTAAACATTTGCTTAACAAGTCACATAATAATTTGCATGGACTCAGTCAGTGTACAATAATTACATTTGAATGACTAACCCATCTCTGTACCCCCCACATACAATTATCTATAAGGTCCCTCAGTTGAGCAGTGAATTTCAAGCACAGATTCAACCACAAATATCAGGGAGGTTTTCCAAAGCCTCACAAAGGGCACCTACATTATTAGTAGATGGGTAAAAAAAAAAAAAGGAGACATTGAATATCCCTTTGAGCATGGTGAAGTTATTAATTACACTTTGGATGGTGTATCAATACACCCAGTCCCTACAAAGATATCCTTCCTAACTCAGTTGCCGGAGAGGAAGGAAACCGCTCAGGGATTTCACCATGAGGTCAATGGTGACTTTAAAACAGTTACAGAGTTTAATGGCTGTGATAGGTGAAAACTGGGGCTGGATCAGCAACATCGTAGTTACTCCACAATACTAATACAAATATTACAAACATGCATCATGTCTGCAATAAGGCACAAAAAAAGTACTGCAAAAAATATGGCAAATAAATTAACTTTTTTTCCTGAATACAAAGCCTTATTTTTGGGGCAAAACCAACACAACACATCAATGTGTAGCACTCTTCGTGGTGGTGGTGGCTGCATCATATTCTTTACTTTACTTTCTTAAGTAAATATGTTCTTACCTCTATTTCTTGAACTGCATTGTTGGTTAAGTAAGCATTTCATGGTAAGGTCTACTACACCTGTTGTATGTGACAAATATAATCTGATTTGATTCATGTGTATACTGATCTTCGGTAAGGACTAGGGGTTTTCTTTAGGTTTAAAAATAAATGGAATAGAGATAAGCACAGTGCAAAATCCTTAAGGAAAACCGGGTACTGTCTGTCTGCTTTCCAACAGACACAAATTCACCTGTTTCTCTATTGGCCTTTTGTTCTCTACTCTGTAACTTTCTCAATGATCATGATTCACGATTCATTCAGAATAAAATCATGGCAGCATCCTCCTTCATTTAGAAGTGGTATATTGAGCAAACAATATACCTCAGTATTTTAATTATTTATTTTATTTCATCTTTATCAAGAGTGTCAATAATGATGGAGCTGACTGTATCTACAGTATATCATGCAAAAACTATCAAAGAAAAAACGACAAAGTATTTAACCTATTTCCATGGAGTATATTCATACACAAACTATGACTGACACAGTAAAGTATTTCTCATTGTGGTGTTCTTGAGGTGTTCTATGGGGTTATTGTATGTTTTGGTAGAGATGGTATAGAGCTGCTGTGTGAACCATGGAGGTACTGGTAAGCAATGACAATCTGCACTGTCTGCACAATCTCTCGGGGTATGGGATCTAGCCTTCTGATTCAGCCCCCCGGGGCAGTGGGGAATATCAATATTTCAGCGTGAGCGGCTCCATGGACACGTCACAGAGGATTTCTGTCACTAAGACAATGAGAGGTTGACGTAAGTACAAATGAACCAAGCAAGCCACTGCTATTAGAGGGTTGAGTATTGAAGTCATAGGTGAACGTAGGTAGACCAAACGTTGGCTTTAGGGAGAGAATGTGATTGTTTGGAAAGAAGGAAGTCATAAGGAGGAATGTGTTCTTTAGGAGAGCACTGAGAAGAAGAACAAACAGTCGTTTTGTGTTGATGAATGGTAGAGTACTTCTGGTAGTATGTAAGTCTAATAGAGGACCTTTACCTGATGAAGATAAACCTCATCACAATGACCTACTATAGGTCTACTGCAGGTTGTATTATCTAGTCAGGCCTAATAGAGGACCTTTATGAAGATAAACCTCATCACAATGACCTACTATTGGTCTACTGCAGGTTGTATTATCTATTCAGGCCTAATAGAGGACCTTTACCTGATGAAGATAAACCTCATCACAATGACCTACTATAGGTCTACTGCAGATTGTATTATCTATTCAGGCCTAATAGAGGACCTTTATGAAGATAAACCTCATCACAATGACCTACTATAGGCCTACTGCAGATTGTATTATCTATTCAGGCCTAATAGAGGACCTTTATGAAGATAAACCTCATCACAATGACCTACTATAGGCCTACTGCAGGTTGTATTATCTATTCAGGCCTAATAGAGGACCTTTATGAAGATAAACCTCATCACAATGACCTACTATAGGCCTACTGCAGGTTGTATTATCTATTCAGGCCTAATAGAGGACCTTTATGAAGATAAACCTCATCACAATGACCTACTATAGGTCTACTGCAGGTTGTATTATCTAGTCAGGCCAGTCAGGCCATACCGCTCAGGAAGGAGACGCGTTCTAGAGAGACAGAACGTACTTTGGTGCGAAAAGTTCAAATCAATCCCAGAACAACAGCAAAGGACCTTGTGAAGATGCTGGAGGAAACAGCTACAAAAGTATCTATATCCACAGTAAAACGAGTCCTACATCAACATAACCTAGAAAGTCTGCTCAGCAAGGAAGAAGCCACTGCTCCAAAACCGCCATAAAAAAGTCAGACTACGGTTTGCAACTACACATGGGAACAAAGATCGTACTTTTTGGAGAAATGTCTTCTGGTCTGATGAAACAAAAATAGAACTGTTTGGTCATAAAGACCATTGCTATGTTTGGAGGAAAAAGGGGGAGGCTTGCAAGCTGAAGAACACCATCCCAACCGTGAAGCACGGAGGTGGCACTATCATGTTGTGGGGGTGCTTTGCTGCAGGAGGGACTGGTACACTTGACAAAATAGATGGCATCATGAGGCAGGAAAATGATGTAGATATATTGAAGCAACATCTCAAGACATCAGTCAGGAAGTTAAAGCTTGGTCGCAAATGGGGTCTTACAAATGGACAATGACCCCAAGCATACTTCCAAAGTTGTGGCAAAATGGCTTAAGGACAACAAAGTCAAGGTATTGGAGTGGCCATCACAAAGCCCTGACCTCAATCCCATAGAAAATGTGTGGGCAGAACTGAAGAAGCATGTGCGAGCAAGGAGGCCTACAAACCTAACTCAGTTACACCAGCTCTGTCAGGAGGAATGGGCCAAAATTCACCCAACTTATTGTGGAAAGCTACCCGAAACGTTTGACCCAAGTTAAACAATTTAAAGGCAATGCTCCCAAATACTAATTGAGTGTATGCAAACTTCTGACCCACTGGGAATGTGATGAAAGAAATTAAAGCTGAAATAAATCATTCTCTCTAATATTATTCTGACATTTCACATTCTTAAAATAAAGTGGTGATCCTAACTGACCTAAGACAGGGCATTTTTACTAGGATTAATTATCAGGAATGAAAAACGGTGTATGTAAACTTCTGACTTCAACTGTAGATACAAACATACAAGACACTGAACCATCTGGTAATAAGCATACAGCATAGATACAAATATACTAGACACTGATCCATCATTCTACTTCTATGATATTCAGAGAAGGAGGGGAATCCCTATGGTTCCCAAACATTGTTGGTCTACTACAGATTCTCTCCAACCCTGTCCCTGGAGAGCTTACCTCCTGTTGGTTTTAACTCCAACCCTGTTCCTAGAAAGCCACCCTCCTGTAGGTTTACACTCCAACCCTGTTCCTAGAGCTACCCTGCTATAGGTTTACACTCCAACCCTGTTCCTGGAGAGCCACCCTCCTGTAGGTTTACACTCCAACCCTGTTCCTAGAGCTACCCTGCTATAGGTTTTAACTTCAACCCTGTTCCTGGAGCTACCCTCCTGTAGGTTTACACTCCAACCCTGTTCCTAGAAAGCTACCCTCCTGTAGGTTTACACTCCAACCCTGTTCCTAGAGCTACCCTGCTATAGGTTTACACTCCAACCCTGTTCCTGGAGAGCCACCATCCTGTAGGTTTACACTCCAACCCTGTTCCTAGAAAGCTACCCTCCTGTAGGTTTACACTCCAACCCTGTTCCTAGAGCTACCCTGCTATAGGTTTACACTCCAACCCTGTTCCTGGAGAGCCACCATCCTGTAGGTTTCACGGACAGCAGCTCTCCAGGAACAGGGTTGGAGAGCCCTGGTCTACTATGAACCAAATTGTTAACCCTTGTTACACCACTGTGACCCAACTGATAAACCAAACACTATCTGTAGCCTCCAAATCACAACCCAAATCAACACAGAAACAAAGCAGATTTGCCTTTGTCCATTGACTAGAAAGCTGTCTGAAAATCATCTGAGAGAGGAGTGCAACACGGTACACTAATCACACAGCAGAAGACATGGACAGATCCTCTACTTCTCTGATGTCCACAGCAGCAGCGTTATTATATTGGTTGAATGGTTCTTCCCACATGTTTTGGATCTGCTGTATGTCACAACAAAAGTGATTTAATATTCCTTGTGGAACTTTGACCCATAGTAATAAAACCAAACAATATCACCAGCCAATATCTTTAACCAGAACCCATGGCTTCAGACTCAATCCAGTATCAACTAATGTAGCTGTGGCCCATCATTGGAGTCCAAACGCACCATTTAGGAAACCATTTGTTGTATTATTGCCACCAATCCCTCTCTACTCTGGCTATATTTTCTATTTTGTCTATTCTCTCTGTGAAATCAGCTCGTATTGGCACCAGGACTGCAAAGTAAACACGTTGAACAGCCTTGCCAAATTCCCCACTAATTCTCCTTTCAACGTTTTCATTTGGAGATTTGGGGTAGTTAAGACTAAAATCCTGACTTCCTGGTTCTGTTTCAAGTCAGATTGGACTAACCGTTATTACATAGCAAATGTCTAACAGAGGGTCAAAATAATACAATAATACTGGGTTTTGGCATTAACTTCCCAAATGCATCCATAACAGGCTACAATGTAGTGTAATAATACCTCAATACATGCTGTGGTGTTATAACAAGCTGGCAGGGAGAGATTGGTGCTGTGTATGTGTGTGGTCTTCACAACTAACCAACCCTATTCCATCTCCCTGCATCATTGCCCACATGGCGAGATGGAGAGGGGTGCGTGGCTGACCGGATGAGCTGTGTAGGCTACACTCAAATTACAGTGTAGTTTATTGTATCCTCGTTATGAAAATACACTAAAGATAGGCTACACACTGGGTAAAATACACTAAAGATAGACTACACACTGGGTAAAATACACTAAAGATAGACTACACACTGGGTAAAATACACTAAAGATAGACTACACACTGGGTAAAATACACTAAAGATAGACTACACACTGGGTAAAATACACTAAAGATAGACTACACACTGGGTAAAATACACTAAAGATAGACTACACACTGGGTAAAATACATAACTAGTATTACATTTGTTCTTTATCAACAACAATTTAGCGGCGCAACACAACTCCAAACATTATTGGAATTGATCAAACCTGCAAAAAAAATTGTATCTTTCTAATACATTCGGTTTGACTACATTATATATTGTGTTCACAACAAAAAAGGGGATATATTCTACAGTGAATTGCACTATCGAAACAGAATTTGTTATCTATCGGGCATCTGCGGTGGAGATTTACAATCCTCTGAACATGTCCACATGCTCGCGAGAAACGGATAGCAGCTTAGAAACGCACGAATCACAGGCGCGCTTTAAAATCTGTTTTTCAATAAATTGACAGCCTGAACCAGACGAAACAAATTACATTCTGGTCATCAACTGTTTCAATAATAGACTAGTATTCCTATATTTAAAAAAAAAACGTGGGCAAGGGTTCAAGAAGGTAAAAAGCGTCTTTGTAAAGCACATCACCATTCTGTCATAAACACCTGCTCCGCTCCCTCTTCCTCTCTTCACGGGAATTTACCTGCTAATGATAACTGCTCCTTTGTACATGACAGAAAACGTTGGCATATTGACTCCAATAGTTAAGTCGACCGTCGGTCGGTCGGTCGGTCGCCAGGCAACGTTGAATTCTATTTCATCCCCCCTTCCGGAGTCCACCAAAGCCCGCGCTCTCAGCCGCTCAGCGCGCAGGGGTCTTCCTTTCGCTCGAGCCACATGATCATCTGCCTGCAGCCCTCTAATTCCGCGCGCAGTTAACGGATAGTCGTTCCAACGTTCTAAAACGTCACCAACTTCAACAGGTTAAAAACATTTCTCTTTATGGCCCTTCTCTTCTCTTACGGAATGAAACGGTAGACAGCAAAACCAAAAAGGAAATAAGTACATTTTCTAGTAGGCTACTCAGAAATTATTATTACATATTTTTATCGTTGTTTGGTCAGTCTGGAGGTTTGTTTAAAGAATTTGTTGGCATATGTATGAACAGCTGTAGCCCAGCTTCTGTAGGGACATTTGGTTGCTTTTACAGGAGCCGCCCGACATAGGCCTGGACCAGAGACACTCTGAGGCCTGATAGGGTTGGATAAGGACTAAGCCTGTCACAAATTGCTTTATATGGCTCTTATTTTGCATTAACCGCCTGCAGTCTGTCCAATTGTGAGCCTTTTGTTGCATAGAGTTGCATAAACACAACATGTCCCTGGTCCAGACAACTCTAAGTTTCGGTTTGCTGTTTGGAAAAACATAACATTTGGCTGACTAACAATAAAACCAGGTGGGGGACTGACGTTTTATCCAACTAAAGTCCTTCTCACTTCATTTGGACGCAAACATTTAATCTCTTGAGACATTAGTTCCATTGATATTACTTATAAACTAGAGTAGTGATGTGATCCGTGGTGCATCTGTGTTTGTGTGTGTGTGTGTGCCTGTTCAGTTGTGTTGTACACGTGTCTGTCCATCCGTCTGTCTGTCTGCACACATGATCATGTTTGTCTGTAGATGTGTGTGTGTTTCTGTGTGTTATCCTGTTCTGAGAATCCTGCCCTGAGAGCACTTCCTGTCTCTCTCTCTGTGATCCAGTCAGTCTGGACTATTAATTAGGTAATAACAGGATTATAATTTGTACACAGCTCTATGTTGAGTCCACAACACAACTCAACACAATACAACACTATACAATACAACATAACACAACACAACACTATACAATACAACATAACACAACACAACACAAAAAGAGAGAAAGCATGGGACAGAGAGAATCAGAGAATAAGAGAAGTACTATTGAACAGTCATCTAGCCTAACTCTCTGAGAAAGGAGAGTAAAGTCTGGTGATACAGGACAGTAAAGTCTTTGGTGATACAGAACAGTAAAGTCTGGTGATAAAGGACAGTAAAGTCTTTGGTGATACAGGACAGTAAAGTCTGGTGATACAGGACAGTAAAGTCTTTGGTGATACAGGACAGTAAAGTCTGGTGATAAAGGACAGTAAAGTATTTGGTGATACAGGACAGTAAAGTCTGGTGATAAAGGACAGTAAAGTCTTTGGTGATAAAGGACAGTAAAGTCTTTGGTGATGCAGGACAGTAAAGTCTGGTGATACAGGACAGTAAAGTCTTTGGTGATACAGGATAGTAAAGTCTGGTGATACAGGACAGTAACGTTTGGTGATACCAACAAGTAAAGTCTTTGGTGATACAGGACAGTAAAGTCTGGTGATACAGGACAGTAAAGTCTTTGGTGATACAGGATAGTAAAGTCTGGTGATACAGGATAGTAAAGTCTGGTGATACAGGACAGTAACGTTTGGTGATACCAACAAGTAAAGTCTTTGGTGATACAGGATAGTAAAGTCTGGTGATACAGGACAGTAAAGTTTGGTGATACCAACAAGTAAAGTATTTGGTGATGCAGGACAGTAAAGTCTGGTGATACAGGACAGTAAAGTCTTTGGTGAAACAGGATAGTAAAGTCTGGTGATACAGGACAGTAAAGTTTGGTGATACCAACAAGTAAAGTCTTTGGTGATACAGGACAGTAAAGTCTGGTGATACAGGACAGTAAAGTCTTTGGTGATACAGGATAGTAAAGTTTGGTGATACCAACAAGTAAAGTCTTTGGTGATACAGGATAGTAAAGTCTGGTGATACAGGACAGTAAAGTTTGGTGATACCAACAAGTAAAGTCTTTGGTGATACAGGACAGTAAAGTCTGGTGATACAGGACAGTAAAGTATTTGGTGATACAGGACAGTAAAGTCTGGTGATACAGGAGAGTAAAGTCTAGTGATACAGGACAGTAAAGTTTGGTGATACCAACAAGTAAAGTCTTTGGTGATACAGGACAGTAAAGTCTGGTGATACAGGACAGTAAAGTCTTTGGTGAAACAGGATAGTAAAGTCTGGTGATACAGGACAGTAAAGTTTGGTGATACCAACAAGTAAAGTCTTTGGTGATACAGGACAGTAAAGTCTGGTGATACAGGACAGTAAAGTCTTTGGTGATACAGGATAGTAAAGTTTGGTGATACCAACAAGTAAAGTCTTTGGTGATACAGGATAGTAAAGTCTGGTGATACAGGACAGTAAAGTTTGGTGATACCAACAAGTAAAGTCTTTGGTGATACAGGACAGTAAAGTCTGGTGATACAGGACAGTAAAGTATTTGGTGATACAGGACAGTAAAGTCTGGTGATACAGGAGAGTAAAGTCTAGTGATACAGGACAGTAAAGTTTGGTGATACCAACAAGTAAAGTCTTTGGTGATACAGGACAGTAAAGTCTGGTGATACAGGACAGTAAAGTCTTTGGTGATGCAGGACAGTAAAGTCTTTGGTGATA
The DNA here is from genome assembly GCF_029448725.1 of Salvelinus fontinalis. Lineage (NCBI taxonomy): Eukaryota > Metazoa > Chordata > Actinopteri > Salmoniformes > Salmonidae > Salvelinus > Salvelinus fontinalis. The sequence continues at coordinate 94,133 of NW_026600697.1, read as the reverse complement.
CAGGATAGTAAAGTCTGGTGATACAGGACAGTAAAGTTTGGTGATACCAACAAGTAAAGTCTTTGGTGATACAGGATAGTAAAGTCTGGTGATACAGGACAGTAAAGTTTGGTGATACCAACAAGTAAAGTCTTTGGTGATACGGGACAGTAAAGTCTGGTGATACAGGACAGTAAAGTATTTGGTGATACAGGACAGTAAAGTCTGGTGATACAGGACAGTAAAGTCTTTGGTGATGCAGGACAGTAAAGTCTTTGGTGATACAGGATAGTAAAGTCTGGTGATACAGGACAGTAAAGTTTGGTGATACCAACAAGTAAAGTCTTTGGTGATACAGGATAGTAAAGTCTGGTGATACAGGACAGTAAAGTTTGGTGATACCAACAAGTAAAGTCTTTGGTGATACAGGACAGTAAAGTCTGGTGATACAGGACAGTAAAGTATTTGGTGATACAGGACAGTAAAGTCTGGTGATACAGGACAGTAAAGTCTTTGGTGATGCAGGACAGTAAAGTCTTTGGTGATACAGGATAGTAAAGTCTGGTGATACAGGACAGTAAAGTTTGGTGATACCAACAAGTAAAGTCTTTGGTGATACAGCACAGTAAAGTCTGGTGATACAGGACAGTAAAGTCTTTGGTGATACAGGACAGTAAAGTCTGGTCATAAAGGACAGTAAAGTATTTGGTGATACAGGACAGTAAAGTCTGGTGATAAAGGACAGTAAAATATTTGGTGATACAGGACAGTAAAGTCTTTGGTGATAAAGGATAGTAAAGTCTTTGGTGATACAGGACAGTAAAGTCTTTGGTGATACAGGACAGTAAAGTCTTTGGTGATACAGGATTGTAAAGTCTTTGGTGATACAGGACAGTAAAGTCTTTGGTGATAAAGGACAGTAAAGTCTGGTGATACAGGACAGTAAAGTCTGGTGATACAGGACAGTAAAGCCTGGTGATAAAGGACAGGAAAGTATTTGGTGATTCAGGACAGTAAAGTCTTTGGTGATACAGGATAGTAAAGTCTGTTGATACACGACAGTAAAGTCTGGTGATAAAGGACAGTAAAGTCTTTGGTGATACAGGACAGTAAAGTCTGATGATAAAGGACAGTAAAGTCTTTGGTGATACAGGACAGTAAAGTCTTTGGTGATACAGGACAGTAAAGTCTGGTGATAAAGGACAGTAAAGTTTTTGGTGATAAAGGACAGTAAAGTCTTTGGTGATACAGGACAGTAAAGTCTGGTGATACAGGACAGTAAAGTCTGGTGATACAGGACAGTAAAGCCTGGTGATACAGGACATTAACATCTTTGGTGATAAAGGACAGTAAAGTCTTTCGTGATACAGGACAGACAAGACATTAGTAGGGAGTGCCTTGCTGTTGAAACAGCTCAGTGGGGGTTTACTGAAAACCCCGGAGTTCCTTGCTGGCTACACAGCACAGTGGGGGTTTACTTAAAACCCTGGAGTGCCTTGCTGGCTACACAGCACAGTGGGGGTTTACTTAAAACCTCAGAGTGCCTTGCTGGTGAAACAGCACAGTGGGGGTTTACTTAAAACCCCGGAGTGCCTTGCTGGTGAAACAGCACAGTGGGGGTTTACTTAAAACCCCAGAGTGCCTTGCTGGTGAA
>NW_026600697.1:30000-90000 GCF_029448725.1 Salvelinus fontinalis | reverse complement strand
GAATGTCCACGTGAGCTGTTGCCAGAGAATTTAATGTTCATCTCTCTACCATAAACCTCCTCCAACGTCGTTTTAGAGAATTTGCCAGTACGTCCAACCGGTCTCACCACCGCAGACCACATGTAACCACGCCAGCCCTGGACCTCCACATCCGGCTTCTTCACCTGTGGGATGGTCTGGGACCAGCCACCTGGACCTCCACATCCGGCTTCTTCACCTGTGGGATGGTCTGAGACCAGCCACCTGGACCTCCACATCCGGCTTCTTCACCTGTGGGATGGTCTGAGACCAGCCACCTGGACCTCCACATCTGGCTTCTTCACCTGTGGGATGGTCTGAGACCAGCCACCTGGACCTCCACATCCGGCTTCTTCACCTGTGGGATGGTCTGGGACCAGCCACCTGGACCTCCACATCTGGCTTCTTCACCTGTGGGATGGTCTGAGACCAGCCACCTGGACCTCCACATCTGGCTTCTTCACCTGTGGGATGGTCTGAGACCAGCCACCTGGACCTCCACATCTGGCTTCTTCACCTGTGGGATGGTCTGAGACCAGCCACCTGGACCTCCACATCTGGCTTCTTCACCTGTGGGATGGTCTGAGACCAGCCACCTGGACCTCCACATCCGGCTTCTTCACCTGTGGGATGGTCTGAGACCAGCCACCTGGACCTCCACATCCGGCTTCTTCACCTGTGGGATGGTCTGGGACCAGCCACCTGGACAGCTGATGAAACTCAGGAGTATTTCTGTCTGTAATAATTTCTGTCTTTTGTGGGGAAAAACTAATTCTGATTGGCTGGGCCTGGGCCTGGCTCCTCAGTGGATGGGCCTGGCTACCAAGTGGTGGGCCTATGCCCTCCCAGTCCCACCCATGGCTGTGCCCCACGCCGAGTCAAGTGAAATCCATAGATTAGGGCCTAATTTATTTATTTCAATTGACCGATTTCCTTGAACGGTAACTCAGTAAAAGTGTTGAAATTGTTACATGTTGCATTTATATTATTGTTCAATATATATTAAGTGTAATATTGGGATGCAAACTCAAAATGTAATACATGTCAACTCTTTATCTGACATGGTACAGGGGTCTTATTTTGTTTAAGCCCAGTGTGTGAGGTGTATAGTTCTGTTTCAAAGTAGATTCGTTTAAGACTACAAAGAAATACTCTGTGTGACGCCGATTTAGCCTAATGCAGTAAAAGGTTAAAAGCAGCTTCAACTACAGTAAATCCACGAAAAAACAATCACCTGTCAACGATTAATTTAGGACCTGAAATAAAAACACACTCTCTTCCTAAATCACACATCGTCAATCACTCACACACGTGCACGCACACACAGACACAAGCACACACTTCCACCATGTGATTAATGATGTGTGTGTGTGTGTGTTTGTGTGTGCATGTTTGTGTGTGCCATGCACGTGTGTGTGCCCTTGTGCCTGTGTAGCTGAGTCAGAGAAAGAGAGGAGAGAGAGAGGACGAGAAAGAGAGGAGAGAGAGAGGACGAGAAAGAGAGGAGAGAGAGAGGACGAGAAAGAGAGGAGAGAGAGAGGACGAGAAAGAGAGGAGAGAGAGAGGACGAGAAAGAGAGGACGAGAGAGAGGACGAGAGAGAGGACGAGAGAGAGGACGAGAGAGAGGACGAGAGAGAGGACGAGAGAGAGGACGAGAGAGAGGACGAGAGAGAGGACGAGAGAGAGGACGAGAGAACGAGAGAACGAGAGAGAGAACGAGAGAGAGAACGAGAGAGAACGAGAGAGAGAACGAGAGAGAGAACGAGAGAGAGAACGAGAGAGAGAACGAGAGAGAGAACGAGAGAGAACGAGAGAGAACGAGAGAGAGGACGAGAGAACGAGAGAACGAGAGAACGAGAGAACGAGAGAACGAGAGAGAGAACGAGAGAGAACGAGAGAGAACGAGAGAGAGAGAGGACGAGAGAGAGGACGAGAGAGAGGACGAGAGAGAGGACGAGAGAGAGAGAGAGAGAGAGAGAGGACGAGAGAGAGAGAGAGAGAGAGGACGAGAGAGAGAGAGAGAGAGAGAGAGAGAGAGAGAGAGAGAGAGAGAGAGAGAGAGAGAGAGAGAGAGAGAGAGAGAGAGAGAGAGAGAGAGAGAGAGAGAGAGAGAGAGAGAGAGAGAGAGAGAGAGAGAGAGAGAGAGAGAGGAGGGGAGAGAGAGGACAATAGGGACCTGGGTTGCACTCAGGGCAGTTTATCAAATCCTGTGTGCTTGCTGTTTTCCCCCTCTATCCATCATAATGAGACTCAGACTGACAGGACTGCCCTGAACTCTACACTAACACACTGGTTACATCAACATATTCCACTACTCTTTACTATAGACTAACACACTGGTTACATCAACATATTCCACTACTCTTTACTATAGACTATCACACTGGTTACATCAACATATTCCACTACTCTTTACTATAGACTATCACACTGGTTACATCAACATATTCCACTCCTCTTTACTATAGACTAACACACTGGTTACATCAACATATTCCACTACTCTTTACTATAGACTAACACACTGGTTACATCAACATATTCCACTACTCTTTACTATAGACTATCACACTGGTTACATCAACATATTCCACTACTCTTTACTATAGACTATCACACTGGTTACATCAACATATTCCACTCCTCTTTACTATAGACTAACACACTGGTTACATCAACATATTCCACTACTCTTTACTATAGACTAACACACTGGTTACATCAACATATTCCACTACTCTTTACTATAGACTATCACACTGGTTACATCAACATATTCCACTACTCTTTACTATAGACTAACACACTGGTTACATCAACATATTCCACTACTCTTTACTATAGACTAACACACTGGTTACATCAACATATTCCACTACTCTTTACTCTACTCCATCCACTGTCTCTGTTTATGTGAATAACGGTACCTGTATGCAGGGGTGTAGCTGGAAAAAAATAAAATCATATATTACAGTGAATGAAGGGCCAGGGACCCAGGTCGCTTGTGTGAAAGACAAACAAGCTATGAATCGCGCCGATAGGGTTAACCCACTTGGTGGGAATTTTAACGTGGCTTATTAGCGAGGATTGCTACAGTATGAAAGACAAACAAGCTATGAATCGCGCCGATAGGGTTAACCCACTTGGTGGGAATTTTAACGTGGCTTATTAGCGAGGACTGCTACAGTATGAAAGACAAACAAGCTATGAATCGCGCCGATACGGTTAACCCACTTGGTGGGAATTTTAACGTGGCTTATTAGCGAGGACTGCTACAGTATGCTACTTGACAGATGTTTTCATCCAGAGGCACTTACAACACAGTGAGAGCGTACACTTTTACTGTGTGTTTACCATCCCAGCAGAAACTGACCCCATGACCTTGGCGTTGCCAGCGTCACGCTCTTAACGACTGAGCCACACAGGACCAGCACCAAAATACACTGTAGGAGCTTACTACTGTCTCTTAACGACTGAGCCACACAGGACCAGCACCAAAATACACAGTAGGAGCTTACTACTGTCTCTTAACGACTGAGCCACACAGGACCAGCACCAAAATACACTGTAGGAGCTTACTACTGTCTCTTAACGACTGAGCCACACAGGACCAGCACCAAAATACACAGTAGGAGCTTACTACTGTCTCTTAACGACTGAGCCACACAGGACCAGCACCAAAATACACTGTAGGAGCTTACTACTGGCTCTTAACGACTGAGCCACACAGGACCAGCACCAAAATACACTGTAGGAGCTTACTACTGTCTCTTAACGACTGAGCCACACAGGACCAGCACCAAAATACACTGTAGGAGCTTACTACTGTCTCTTAACGACTGAGCCACACAGGACCAGCACCAAAATACACTGTAGGAGCTTACTACTGTCTCTTAACGACTGAGCCACACAGGACCAGCACCAAAATACACTGTAGGAGCTTACTACTGTCCAATCTCCATGCTACTCAGCTCACAGTCTATGGGGATTCATTAAACACCACTGTTACCACTGTTATAAGAAATGGACTGAAGCTGGAAATCCAATTGTCTCAGATCAACGTATCAGTGATTCCTACATCACTCTGGTCTTAGATACTACTGTAGAATCTCCATTCAGCTCACAGTCTATGTTGATTCATTAGAAGAAGATTCACAGTAACAAATGGCTCACGGAAGCTGACAACGCAATTCACATTAAACGTAGTTCAGCTTGCTAGCGAACTCCCACAAACTCGCTGGTAGGCTAATGCCGTTACCGTTGAAGGTCAGAAGACGAAAACACAGCGGAACACAACAGTGACCGCAAACCATTTAGAACCAGCTAGTTCATTGGCTGTTAATCTAGCCCATTGGCTGCCTCTTTCTCTGTGGAAGCTATATGCAGTAGCAGCTGAGCCTGGGAACGAGGTTAGTTCGCTACTGAGCTGAAGTCTTTGAAATAGGCTTAAGTACCAGACACTGTAATACTATATACTGACTGTAAATACCAGGAAAATACCAGTTAAACCAGTCAACGGGAAATGTTTTACCAGTTTACTAGAAATGCCATTTCACTGTAAAATGCCAGTTAAGAGTAAAATGTTACGGCATATTTACAGAATGAAACGCAAAGCTGAAACCTAGCGGCAGGGTCTCCATGTTGTTGTCTGGCCTTGGTGTTATGTTTCAAGCTTCAGCCTACTGTGATACTGTGACTGTAAAATAGTGGAAATTCAAATCAGACAGCTGACCACAACCATCAATCTGTGTTTCCAGTGTTTACTGTGGGGATGTTTTCCTCCTGTCGGATCAAATAACAGAAACTGCTTCACAACACACCACAACAAGGAAATGGCTAGAAGGTCAGTCAGTCAGTCAGGTAGTCAGTCAGTCAGTCAGTCAGTCAGTCAGTCAGGTAGCTCAGTTCAAATGGCTAGTCAGTCAGTCAGGTAGCTCAGTTCAAATGGCTAGTCAGTCAGTCAGTCAGGTAGCTCAGTTCAAATGGCTAGTCAGTCAGTCAAGTAGCTCAGTTCAAATGGCTAGTCAGTCAGTCAGTCAGTCAGTCAGTCAGGTAGCTCAGTTCAAATGGCTAGTCAGCCAGTCAGGTAGCTCAGTTCAAATGGCTAGTGAGTCAGTCAGTCAGTCAGTCAGGCAGGTAGTTCAGTTCAAATGGCTCGTCAGTCAGTCAGTCAGTCAGGTAGCTCAGTTCAAATGGCTAGTCAGTCAGGTAGTTCAGTTCAAATGGCTAGTCAGTCAGTCAGTCAGTCAGTCAGTCAGTCAGGTAGCTCATTTCAAATGGCTAGTCAGTCAGGTAGTTCAGTTCAAATGGCTAGTCAGTCAGTCAGTCAGTCAGTCAGTCAGTCAGGTAGTTCGTTTCAAATGGCTAGTCAGTCAGTCAGTCAGTCAGGTAGTTCAGTTCAAATGGCTAGTCAGTCAGTCAGTCAGTCAGTCAGGTAGTTCGTTTCAAATGGCTAGTCAGTCAGTCAGTCAGTCAGGTAGTTCAGTTCAAATGGCTAGTCAGTCAGTCAGTCAGTCAGGTAGCTCAGTTCAAATGGCTAGTCAGTCAGTCAGTCAGTCAGTCAGGTCAGGTCAGTTCAAGCTTCACCAAATGTGTTTTTACACAAGGTTCGTTATCTGCATTACATAAACAACTCATAATAAGGCAAATTTAAACATATTCTACATATCTTGTGAAAATTGACAGGCTATACAATGGTTGTATTGTTGTTCTGTTTAAGTCTATTCAAGTAGGATTAAATGATGACAAACCTTACAGAAACACAGTCTCCATCAGCCAGTCTGAATGTGGTTTAAGTCAATCAGAACCAAAATTCCTGTGAGGAAGCTTTACTATTGTGATGATGAAAACAAACACTTTGGGATTATCGGGATAGGAACACAAACAACACAAGATGATAGACACACACACACACACACACACACACACACACACACACACACACACGCACACACCAAGATTTATTCACCTCTTCTCCTCCATCCAGCAGCCATGGCAACTAGCGGTAGTTTGCATCAGAACTTTAATCACCAAATCTGCACAGTGGGTTGTTATCAGATTATGGGATTATCCCGTTCACATTGAGACATCACACAGAGGCATAGGCCTATAAACACACACAAGACCTCCCTCCAACCCATCTCTAAGAGAGGCCCGTCCCAGAGCCACCCAGCCCAGAGCCACCCAGCCCAGAGCCACCCAGCCCAGAGCCACCCAGCCCAGAACCACCCAGCCCAGCCACCCAGCCCAGAGCCTGATGGAGGTTCTCTCCTAGTGATTCACCCAGCAGCAGCGCAGATGAAATGGGTTCATCTTATTGCAAAGGAACGTGAGAGAGAGAGAGAGACAGAGACAGAGAGAGAGACAGAGAGAGAGAGAGAGAGAGAGAGAGAGAGAGAGAGAGAGAGAGAGAGAGAGAGAGAGAGAGTGACAGAGAGAGACAGAGAGAGACAGAGAGAGAGAGAGAGAGAGAGAGAGAGAGAGAGAGAGAGAGAGAGAGAGAGAGAGAGAGAGAGAGAGAGAGAGAGAGAGAGAGAGAGAGAGAGAGTGACAGAGAGAGACAGAGAGAGACAGAGAGAGACAGAGAGAGAGAGAGAGAGAGAGAGAGAGATCACTCTGACCTGTTAACAGTTAAGTGTATAATGGGAGCAAGGCTGCCCTCTATGGGTGGGGAGGGGGAGGAGTCTATAGTATTTACTGTTTAACTCCAATCCCGTAGTAACACACCTGAATCAACATATCAACAATTAGATGATTAGTTGAATCCGATTTGTTACTGCTGGGCTGGAACAAAAGCAACTCACTTTTCCCGCATTAGGTATTCAACGAGTTCTGAATTTTTTGTATATTCTTTTCTCCATTTTTTATATATTTCCTTACAGTTCAAATTTGGAATAAATAGTCCTCTATCTACCACGCTTCAGCACTCAGCGCTCCTGATCTGTGAGCTTGTGTGGCCTACCACTTTGCGGCTGAGCCGTTGTTGCCACTAGGCATCTCCACTTCACAATAACAGCATTTACAGTTGACCGGGGCAGCTCTAGCAGGGCAGAAATTTAACAAACTGACCTGTTGGAAAGGTGACATCCTTTGAAGGTGACACATTGAAAGTCACTGAGCTCTTCAGTATGGCCATTCTACTACTAATGTTTGTCTATGGAGATTGCATGGCTGTGTGCTCAATTGTATTCACCTGTCAGCAAAGGGTATGGCTGGAATAGCCGAATCCACTAATTTGAAGGGCTGTCCACATTCTTTTGTATATATAGTGTAGTTGTTTTGCCTTAAAAGGGAACCAACATAATATTTGTTCAGCCATAAAGGGCTTTTCTACAAGCAATCAATTGACACCCTTAATGGGTGTATGAACAGGTCTCAGATCTAATGTTTGATCCAACTTTTGACACATTTCAGATGGAGAAGAGGTGTCCATTATAAGCATGAAATAACATTAAGGGCTGAAATAGATCTGATGTTGATTGAACAAAATGGACAGAAATGAGTCAGAATGGACGGAACAGAATCAGAACGGGCAGAACAGAATCAGAATGAACAGAACAGAATCAGAACGAACAGAACAGAGTCAAAATGGACAGAACAGAATCAGAACAGACAGAACAGAATCAGAACAGAATCAGAACAGACAGAAGAGAATCAGAACAGACAGAACAGAATCAGAACGAACAGAACAGAGTCAAAATGGACAGAACAGAATCAGAATGAACAGAATAGAACAGAATCAGAATGGACAGAATTTATCTCTGCCAAACAAGCTAATTAGAAGTTTCGAACTCTAGCCAGCCAATTTGTCTCTTCTTCTCTCATGGGAAAACAGCAACACACACACACCCAACAGTCCTCCTCCTTCACACACACACACACACACACACACACACACACACACACACACACACACACACACACACACACACACACACACACACACACACTTCCACCCAGTCAGCTTTGCAAGCATCCATCCACACTAAGCAAGCCAAGATTCTGCCAATAGCCGTTGAGGTTAAAAACAGGTGGTCTTTCCCATGGGCCAGAGCCAGTCAGCACCCGGCTGTCCCGAACGAGGCAGATAGCTGGTCCAGGGAAAATCAACACCAATGAAGTCATTCACAGAGAAATCAATAGCTACAAACAGGGGCTGAGCGACAGAGGAGAGGGAGATGGAGAAGGGGTGACAGGGGAGGGATGAGGAGGTGTGAAATGGAATCTAAGACCTGGGGTGATGATAACTATAATATACTGATACAGTAAGACCTGGGGTGATGATAACTATAATATACTGATACAGTAAGACCTGGGGTGATGATAACTATAATATATTGATACAGTAAGACCTGGGGTGATGATAACTATAATATACTGATACAGTAAGACCTGGGGTGATGATAACTATAATATATTGATACAGTAAGACCTGGGGTGATGATAACTATCATATATTGATACAGTAAGACCTGGGGTGATGATAACTATAATATACTGATACAGTAAGACCTGGGGTGATGATAACTATAATATATTGATACAGTAAGACCTGGGGTGATGATAACTATAATATATTGATACAGTAAGACCTGGGGTGATGATAACTATAATATATTGATACAGTGAGACCTGGGGTGATGATAACTATAATATACTGATACAGTAAGAACTGGGGTGATGATAACTATAATATATTGATACAGTAAGACCTGGGGTGATGATAACTATAATATACTGATACAGTAAGACCTGGGGTGATGATAACTATAATATACTGATACAGTAAGACCTGGGGTGATGATAACTATAATATACTGATACAGTAAGACCTGGGGTGATGATAACTATAATATATTGATACAGTACGACCTGGGGTGATGATAACTATAATATACTGATACAGTAAGAACTGGGGTGATGATAACTATAATATATTGATACAGTGAGACCTGGGGTGATGATAACTATAATATACTGATACAGTAAGACCTGGGGTGATGATAACTATAATGGTAATGGTAATATGCAGTTTTCTAGAGAGAGACCCAGGATGAGGGCTTAACATTATTATGATGAGTAGCTAGCATCATGTTAATACCTTCTCTACCAATAAAGAGAAGCTTAACATGGCCTCTGCCATATTGCTGAGGCTCAGAACTCAACCAAAACCTGCTACTGTCAGTCCGCAATCTCTCTCTCTCTCTCTCTCTCTCTCTCTCTCTCTCTCTCTCTCTCTCTCTCTCTCTCTCTCTCTCTCTCTCTCTCTCTCTCTCTCTCTAGTCATACAGTAAGGTGTTTACGGTGTGGCCCTAGCTAGTCCTACAGTAAGGTGTTTATAGTGTGGCCCTAGCTAGTCCTACAGTAAGGTGTTTATAGTGTGGCCCTAGCTAGTCCTATAGTAAGGTGTTTATACTGTGGCCCTAGCTAGTCCAACAGTAAGGTGTGTATAGTGTGGCCCTAGCTAGTCCTACAGTAAGGTGTTTATAGTGTGGCCCTAGCTAGTCCTACAGTAAGGTGTGTATAGTGTGGCCCTAGCTAGTCATACAGTAAGGTATTTATAGTGTGGCCCTAGCTAGTCCTACAGTAAGGTGTTTATAGTGTGGCCCTAGCTAGTCATACAGTAAGGTGTTTATAGTGTGGCCCTAGCTAGTCCTACAGTAAGGTGTTTATAGTGTGGCCCTAGCTAGTCCTACAGTAAGGTGTGTATAGTGTGGCCCTAGCTAGTCATACAGTAAGGTGTTTATAGTGTGGCCCTAGCTAGTCCTACAGTAAGGTGTTTATAGTGTGGCCCTAGCTAGTCATACAGTAAGGTGTTTATAGTGTGGCCCTAGCTAGTCCTACAGTAAGGTGTGTATAGTGTGGCCCTAGCTAGTCATACAGTAAGGTGTTTATAGTGTGGCCCTAGCTAGCCCTACAGTAAGGTGTTTATAGTGTGGCCCTAGCTAGTTCTACAGTAAGGTGTTTATAGTGTGGCCCTAGCTAGCCCTACAGTAAGGTGTTTATAGTGTGGCCCTAGCTAGTCATACAGTAAGGTGTTTATAGTGTGGCCCTAGCTAGTCCTACAGTAAGGTGTGTATAGTGTGGCCCTAGCTAGTCATACAGTAAGGTGTTTATAGTGTGGCCCTAGCTAGTCATACAGTAAGGTGTTTATAGTGTGGCCCTAGCTAGTCCTATAGTAAGGTGTTTATAGTGTGGCCCTAGCTAGTCCTACAGTAAGGTGTGTATAGTGTGGCCCTAGCTAGTCATACAGTAAGGTGTTTATAGTGTGGCCCTAGCTAGTCCTACAGTAAGGTGTGTATAGTGTGGCCCTAGCTAGTCATACAGTAAGGTGTTTATAGTGTGGCCCTAGCTAGTCCTACAGTAAGGTGTTTATAGTGTGGCCCTAGCTAGTCCTACAGTAAGGTGTTTATAGTGTGGCCCTAGCTAGTCATACAGTAAGGTGTTTATAGTGTGGCCCTAGCTAGTCATACAGTAAGGTGTGTATAGTGTGGCCCTAGCTAGTCATACAGTAAGGTGTTTATAGTGTGGCCCTAGCTAGTCCTACAGTAAGGTGTTTATAGTGTGGCCCTAGCTAGTCATACAGTAAGGTGTTTATAGTGTGGCCCTAGCTAGTCCTACAGTAAGGTGTTTATAGTGTGGCCCTAGCTAGTCATACAGTAAGGTGTTTATAGTGTGGCCCTAGCTAGTCCTACAGTAAGGTGTTTATAGTGTGGCCCTAGCTTGTCCTACAGTAAGGTGTTTATAGTGTGGCCCTAGCTAGTCATACTCTAAGGTGTTTATAGTGTGGCCCTAGCTAGTCCTACAGTAAGGTGTTTATAGTGTGGCCCTAGCTTGTCCTACAGTAAGGTGTTTATAGTGTGGCCCTAGCTAGTCATACAGTAAGGTATTTATAGTGTGGCCCTAGCTAGTCCTACAGTAAGGTGTTTATAGTGTGGCCCTAGCTAGTCATACAGTAAGGTGTTTATAGTGTGGCCCTAGCTAGTCATACAGTAAGGTGTTTATAGTGTGGCCCTAGCTAGTCCTACAGTAAGGTGTTAATTGTGTGGCCCTAGCTAGTCATACAGTAAGGTGTTAATTGTGTGGCCCTAGCTAGTCATACAGTAAGGTGTTAATTGTGTGGCCCTAGCTAGTCATACAGTAAGGTGTTTATGGTGTTTCAGAAAAGCGTCAAGTGAATGTGTGGATTTTATGCAGACTGATCCCACTCCTATATGACAACAAGTGTCACAAAAGTTTACATGTAAGTTCACATTAAGTTCTCCTGATGCAACAACAGTCTCTATAAAATGCTTTTATTCAAGCAAGGTCACAGTAGAGTAACCAGGGGATACCACTCACACAGAACCCAGCCAGGGTGAATCTGCATTTCCTGTAAACAAACTAAGCTTGATAGACCCCATTAATAACATGACTTATTACAGTATGAATGGGATGATAATGAATGAACTTCAAGGGTAAACTCACACAGTTCTGCCCTATGACAATAGAGTCTGTCTGAGGATTAGAACCACAGGACATTCTCATTACAGGCCCAATGCATCAAACAGTAAGAACAGATCTGGGACCAGGATAGGCCGAATATGAACAGAACATTAATTACAATGCATCAAACAGTAAGAACAGATCTGGGACCAGGATAGGCCGAATATGAAGAGAACATTAATTACAATGCATCAAACAGTAAGAACAGATCTGGGACCAGGATAGGCCGAATGTGAACAGAACATTAATTACAATTCATCATCTTACAATAACAAAAGTACACCAGCAGGACAAATAGGGCAAACATGAAGCATAGCCCTGTGGTGTATTCACTAGGAACCAAACCAACCATGAAACATAGCCCTGTGGTGTATTCACTAGGAACCAAACCAACCATGAAGCATAGCCCTGTGGTGTATTCACTAGGAACCAAACCAACCATGAAACATAGCCCTGGGGTGTATTCACTAGGAACCAAACCAACCATGAAACATAGCCCTGTGGTGTATTCACTAGGAACCAAACCAACCATGAAACATAGCCCTGTGGTGTATTCACTAGGAACCAAACCAACCATGAAGCATAGCCCTGTGGTGTATTCACTAGGAACCAAACCAACCATGAAACATAGCCCTGGGGTGTATTCACTAGGAACCAAACCAAACATGAAGCATAGCCCTGTGATGTATTCACTAGGAACCAAACCAACCATTAAACATAGCCCTGGGGTGTATTCACTAGGAACCAAACCAACCATGAAGCATAGCCCTGTGGTGTATTAACTAGGAACCAAACCAACCATGAAACATAGCCCTGTGGTGTATTCACTAGAAACCAAACCAACCATGAAACATAGCCCTGTGGTGTATTCACTAGGAACCAAACCAACCATGAAGCATAGCCCTGTGGTGTATTCACTAGGAACCAAACCAACCATGAAACATAGCCCTGGGGTGTATTCACTAGGAACCAAACCAAACATGAAGCATAGCCCTGTGGTGTATTCACTAGGAACCAAACCAACCATTAAACATAGCCCTGGGGTGTATTCACTAGGAACCAAACCAAACATGAAGCATAGCCCTGTGGTGTATTCACTAGGAACCAAACCAACCATGAAACATAGCCCTGTGGTGTATTCACTAGAAACCAAACCAACCATGAAACATAGCCCTGTGGTGTATTCACTAGGAACCAAACCAACCATGAAGCATAGCCCTGTGGTGTATTCACTAGGAACCAAACCAACCATTAAACATAGCCCTGGGGTGTATTCACTAGGAACCAAACCAAACATGAAGCATAGCCCTGTGGTGTATTCACTAGGAACCAAACCAACCATTAAACATAGCCCTGGGGTGTATTCACTAGGAACCGAACCAACCATGAAACATAGCCCTGGGCTGTATTCACTAGGAACCAAACCAACCATGAAACATAGCCCTGGGCTGTATTCACTAAGAACCAAACAACCATGAAACATAGCCCTGGGCTGTATTCACTAAGAACCAAACCAACCATGAAACATAGCCCTGGGGTGTATTCACTAGGAACCAAACCAACCATGAAACATAGCCCTGTGGTGTATTTACTAGGAACCAAACCAACCATGAAACATAGCCCTGGGCTGTATTCACTACGAACCAAACCAACCATGAAACATAGCCCTGGGCTGTATTCACTAGGAACCAAACCAACCATGAAGCATAGCCCTGGGGTGTATTCACTAGGAACCAAACCAACCATGAAACATAGCCCTGGGGTGTATTCACTAGGAACCAAACCAACCATGAAACATAGCCCTGGGGTGTATTCACTAGGAACCAAACCAACCATGAAACATAGCCCTGGGCTGTATTCACTAGGAACCAAACCAACCATGAAACATAGCCCTGTGGTGTATTCACTAGGAACCAAACCAACCATGAAACATAGCCCTGGGGTGTATTCACTAGGAACCGAACCAACCATGAAACATAGCCCTGGGGTGTATTCACTAGGAACCAAACCAACCATGAAACATAGCCCTGTGGTGTATTCACTAGGAACCAAACCAACCATGAAACATAGCCCTGTGGTGTATTCACTAGGAACCAAACCAACCATGAAACATAGCCCTGTGGTGTATTCACTAGGAACCAAACCAACCATGAAACATAGCCCTGGGGTGTATTCACTAGGAACCAAACCAACCAAACGGAAGCCAACAGAAGACTAGACAACAGAACGAAACAGGGAGGGCCCTACTTCAAATCAAATGTATTTATAAAGCCCTTCTTACATCAGCTGATGTCACAAAGTGCTGTACACAAACCCAGCCTAATACCCCAAACAGCAAGCAATGCAGGTGTAGAAGCACGGTGGCTAGGAAAAACTCCCTAGGAAGGCAGGAACCTAGGAAGAACCTAAATCTGTCCAATAGAAACTCTTGTTTCCGTTGCAAAACGTTTTGCAATTGTTTGCAACTGTGTGGGTCTGAATGAATAGGCTGCACCCCAGGTTCCACATGTGTTTGTACTGTCTTGTGACAATGACCATACAGTAGGAGTTGGTTAGACAACACAAATAGATATTCTACCAAACCAACCTCTCACAGTAACAACACCACTCTCACACAACAAATAGAATCAATATAGCCTGGTTACAGATCTGACAATACGCACAGGACAAATAGAATCAATATAGCCTGGTTCCAGATCTGACAATACTCACAGGACAAATAGAATCAATATAGCCTGGTTACAGATCTGACAATACACACAGGACAAATAGAATGAATATAGCCTGGTTACAGATCTGACAATACTCACAGGACAAATAGAATCAATATAGCCCGGTTACAGATCTGACAATGACCATAGGACAAATAGAATGAATATAGCCTGGTTACAGATCTGACAATACGCACAGGACAAATAGACTCAATATAGCCTGGTTCCAGATCTGACAATACTCACAGGACAAATAGAATCAATATAGCCTGGTTACAGATCTGACAATGACCATAGGACAAATAGAATGAATATAGCCTGGTTACAGATCTGACAATACTCACAGGACAAATAGAATCAATATAGCCTGGTTCCAGATCTGACAATACGCACAGGACAAATAGAATCAATATAGCCTGGTTACAGATCTGACAATACTCACAGGACAAATAGAATCAATATAGCCTGGTTACAGATCTGACAATACTCACAGGACAAATAGAATCAATATAGCCTGGTTCCAGATCTGACAATGACCATAGGAGTTGGTTAGACAGCACAAACAGATCTACTACATGGCTAGGACAAATTATAGTGCTTCATCTCCCAGTAACACCGACAGCAACCAACAAGACAAGTAGCCCACAGTAAAACATAGTTTAACCAACAAGACAAGTAGCCCACAGTAAAACATAGTTTAACCAACAAGACAAGTAGCCCACAGTAAAACAATGTAACCAACAGGACAAGTAGCCCACAGTAAAACAATGTAACCAACAGGACAAGTAGCCCACAGTAAAAATTGTTTAACCAACAGGACAAGTAGCCCACAGTAAAACAATGTAACCAACAGGACAAGTAGCCCACAGTAAAACAATGTAACCAACAGGACAAGTAGCCCACAGTAAAACAATGTGACCAACAAGACAAGTAGCCTACAGTAAAACAATGTAACCAACAGGACAAGTAGCCCACAGTAAAACAATGTAACCAACAAGTCAAGTAGCCCACAGTAAAACAATGTAACCAACAGGACAAGTAGCCCACAGTAAAAATAGTTTAACCAACAGGACAAGTAGCCCACAGTAAAACAATGTAACCAACAGGACAAGTAGCCCACAGTGAAACAATGTAACCAACAAGTCAAGTAGCCCACAGTAAAACAATGTAACCAACAAGTCAAGTAGCCCACAGTAAAACAATGTAACCAACAGGACACGTAGCCCACAGTAAAACAATGTAACCAACAGGACAAGTAGCCCACAGTAAAACAATGTAACCAACAGGACAAGTAGCCCACAGTAAAACAATGTGACCAACAAGTCAAGTAGCCCACAGTAAAACAATGTAACCAACAGGACAAGTAGCCCACAGTAAAACAATGTAACCAACAGGACAAGTAGCCCACAGTAAAACAATGTGACCAACAAGACAAGTAGCCTACAGTAAAACAATGTAACCAACAGGACAAGTAGCCCACAGTAAAACAATGTAACCAACAGGACAAGTAGCCCACAGTAAAACAATGTAACCAACAGGACAAGTAGCCCACAGTGAAACAATGTAACCAACAAGTCAAGTAGCCCACAGTAAAACAATGTAACCAACAAGTCAAGTAGCCCACAGTAAAACAATGTAACCAACAGGACAAGTAGCCCACAGTAAAACAATGTAACCAACAGGACAAGTAGCCCACAGTAAAACAATGTAACCAACAGGACAAGTAGCCCACAGTGAAACAATGTAACCAACAAGTCAAGTAGCCCACAGTAAAACAATGTAACCAACAAGTCAAGTAGCCCACAGTAAAACAATGTAACCAACAGGACACGTAGCCCACAGTAAAACAATGTAACCAACAGGACACGTAGCCCACAGTAAAACAATGTAACCAACAGGACAAGTAGCCCACAGTAAAACAATGTAACCAACAGGACACGTAGCCCACAGTAAAACAATGTAACCAACTGGTCAAGTAGCCCACAGAAAAAATAGTTTAACCAACAAGACAAGTAGCCCACAGTAAAACAATGTAACCAACAGGACAAGTAGCCCACAGTAAAACAATGTAACCAACAGGACAAGTAGCCCACAGTAAAACAATGTAACCAACAGGACAAGTAGCCCACAGTAAAACAATGTAACCAACAAGACAAGTAGCCCACAGTAAAACAATGTAACCAACAGGACAAGTAGCCCACAGTAAAACAATGTAACCAACAGGACAAGTAGCCCACAGTAAAACAATGTAACCAACAAGTCAAGTAGCCCACAGTAAAACAATGTAACCAACAGGACAAGTAGCCCACAGTAAAACAATGTAACCAACAAGTCAAGTAGCCCACAGTAAAACAATGTAACCAACAGGACAAGTAGCCCACAGTAAAACAATGTAACCAACAGGACAAGTAGCCCACAGTAAAACAATGTAACCAACAGGACAAGTAGCCCACAGTGAAACAATGTAACCAACAAGTCAAGTAGCCCACAGTAAAACAATGTAACCAACAAGTCAAGTAGCCCACAGTAAAACAATGTAACCAACAGGACACGTAGCCCACAGTAAAACAATGTAACCAACAGGACACGTAGCCCACAGTAAAACAATGTAACCAACAGGACAAGTAGCCCACAGTAAAACAATGTAACCAACAGGACACGTAGCCCACAGTAAAACAATGTAACCAACTGGTCAAGTAGCCCACAGAAAAAATAGTTTAACCAACAAGACAAGTAGCCCACAGTAAAACAATGTAACCAACAGGACAAGTAGCCCACAGTAAAACAATGTAACCAACAGGACAAGTAGCCCACAGTAAAACAATGTAACCAACAGGACAAGTAGCCCACAGTAAAACAATGTAACCAACAAGACAAGTAGCCCACAGTAAAACAATGTAACCAACAGGACAAGTAGCCCACAGTAAAACAATGTAACCAACAGGACAAGTAGCCCACAGTAAAACAATGTAACCAACAAGTCAAGTAGCCCACAGTAAAACAATGTAACCAACAGGACAAGTAGCCCACAGTAAAACAATGTAACCAACAAGTCAAGTAGCCCACAGTAAAACAATGTAACCAACAGGACAAGTAGCCCACAGTAAAACAATGTGACATAACCAGAAGGTGTTGATTCATCTGAGGGGGGGTTGGGTGCATGAGGTCTTGAGTCAGTCAGTTAGTCAGTCAGGGACTGTGTATCTATGCAGACTAAAGAAACACACACACACCAAGTCAGTCAGGATCTGTGTTGTCTCCAGTCAGAACAGACTACCTGAGCGTACATGACAGCATCCAACCAGAACAGACTCAGTATACCTGACAGTCTATATATAGGCTATATACTGTATCTCCATCTCCTCAAATATTTACATACTGATGAAAAACTGAAACAACATTTCCAAGACAGGAGACAGGAGACAGGAGACAGGAGACGGGAGCACCACAATGAAATGTCTGGAAGCTGTCAGACATGTTTCACTGATGCACGTGTGGTCATACAGTATGCACGTGTGGTTATACAGTATACACGTGTGGTCATACAGTATACACGTGTGGTTATACAGTATACACGTGTGGTTATACAGTATACACGTGTGGTTATACAGTATACACGTGTGGTTATACAGTATACACGTGTGGTCATACAGTATACACGTGTGGTTATACAGTATACACGTGTGGTCATACAGTATACACGTGTGGTTATACAGTATACACGTGTGGTTATACAGTATACACGTGTGGTTATACAGTATACACGTGTGGTCATACAGTATACACGTGTGGTTATATAGTATACACGTGTGGTTAT
This sequence comes from Salvelinus fontinalis, assembly GCF_029448725.1. Taxonomy (NCBI): domain Eukaryota; kingdom Metazoa; phylum Chordata; class Actinopteri; order Salmoniformes; family Salmonidae; genus Salvelinus; species Salvelinus fontinalis. Next base: position 71,969 of record NW_026600697.1, on the reverse strand, counting down.
ACAGTATACACATGTGGTCATACAGTATACACATGTGGTTATATAGTATACACGTGTGGTTATACAGTATACACGTGTGGTCATACAGTATACACGTGTGGTTATACAGTATACACGTGTGGTTATACAGTATACACGTGTGGTCATACAATATACACGTGTGGTTATACAGTATACACGTGTGGTCATACAATATACACGTGTGGTCCTACAATATACACGTGTGGTCATACAATATACACGTGTGGCCATACAGTATACACGTGTGGTTATATAGTATACACGTGTGGTCATACAGTATACACGTGTGGTTATACAGTATACACGTGTGGTCATACAATATACACGTGTGGTCATTCAATATACACGTGTGGTCATACAATATACACGTGTGGCCATACAGTATACACGTGTGGTTATATAGTATACACGTGTGGTTATATAGTATACACGTGTGGTTATACAGTATACACGTGTAACAGCCAAAACAGCAATGCACGACTGATCTAAGTACATGTCGACTGTCGCTTGACTTTCAATATGGTGCAGACAGAGACAGGAAATCCAAGAAGCACTCAACCAATATGTTCCTCGTGCAACCTTCCAACATAGTTAACTTAGAAAATAAAAACATGCATGTTTATAAATGTCTTCGTATAAAAAGATGCAGCACTATAAAGAGACACAACAAAAACTACCGTTACACAACTATCTGCCCTGTAAGATCCACAACTAACTATCTGCCCAGTAAGATCCACAACTAACTATCTGCCCAGTAAGATCCACAACTAACTATCTGCCAAGTAAGATCCACAACTAACTATCTGCCCTGTAAGATCCACAACTAACTATCTGCCCTGTAAGATCCACAACTAACTATCTGCCCAGTAAGATCCACAACTAACTATCTGCCAAGTAAGATCCACAACTAACTATCTGCCCAGTAAGATCCACAACTAACTATGTGCCCTGTAAGATCCACAACTAACTATGTGCCCAGTAAGATCCACAACTAACTATCTGCCCAGTAAGATCCACAACTAACTATCTGCCCAGTAAGATCCACAACTAACTATCTGCCCAGTAAGATCCACAACTAACTATCTGCCCAGAAAGATCCACAACTAACTATCTGCCCAGTAAGATCCACAACTAACTATCTGCCCAGTAAGATCCACAACTAACTATCTGCCCAGTAAGATCCACAACTAACTATCTGCCCAGTAAGATCCACAACTAACTATCTGCCCAGTAAGATCCACAACTAACTATCTGCCCAGTAAGATCCACAACTAACTATCTGCCCAGTAAGATCCACAACTAACTATCTGCCCAGTAAGATCCACAACTAACTATCTGCCAAGTAAGATCCACAACTAACTATCTGCCCAGTAAGATCCACAACTAACTATGTGCCCAGTAAGATCCACAACTAACTATCTGCCCAGTAAGATCCACAACTAACTATGTGCCCAGTAAGATCCACAACTAACTATCTGCCCAGTAAAATCCACAACTAACTATGTGCCCAGTAAGATCCACAACTAACTATCTGCCCAGTAAGATCCACAACTAACTATCTGCCCAGTAAGATCCACAACTAACTATCTGCCAAGTAAGATCCACAACTAACTATCTGCCCAGGAAGATCCACAACTAACTATCTGCCCAGTAAGATCCACAACTAACTATCTGCCCAGTAAGATCCACAACTAACTATGTGCCCAGTAAGATCCACAACTAACTATCTGCCCAGGAAGATCCACAACTAACTATCTGCCCAGTAAGATCCACAACTAACTATCTGCCCAGTAAGATCCACAACTAACTATCTGCCCAGTAAGATCCACAACTAACTATCTTCCCAGTAAGATGGAAAACTAACTATCTGCCCAGTAAGATACACAACTAACTATCTGCCCAGTAAGATCCACAACTAACTATCTGCCCAGTAAGATCCACAACTAACTATGTGCCCAGTAAGATCCACAACTAACTATCTTCCCAGTAAGATGGAAAACTAACTATCTGCCCAGTAAGATACACAACTAACTATCTGCCCAGTAAGATCCACAACTAACTATCTGCCCAGTAAGATCCACAACTAACTATCTCTGAAGTAAGATCCACAACTAACTATCTGCCCAGTAAGATCCACAACTAACTATCTCTGAAGTAAGAAACACAACAAACTATCTGCCCAGTAAGAACCACAACTAACTATCTGCCCAGTAAGATCCACAACTAACTATCTGCCCAGTAAGATCCACAACTAACTATCTGCCCAGTAAGATCCACAACTAACTATCTGCCCAGTAAGATCCACAACTAACTATCTGCCCAGTAAGATCCACAACTAACTATCTGCCCAGAAAGATCCACAACTAACTATCTGCCCAGTAAGATCCACAACTAACTATCTGCCAAGTAAGATCCACAACTAACTATCTGCCCAGTAAGATCCACAACTAACTATCTGCCCAGTAAGATCCACAACTAACTATCTGCCCAGTAAGATCCACAACTAACTATCTCTGAAGTAAGAAACACAACTAACTATCTCTGAAGTAAGAAACACAACTAACTATCTGCCCAGTAAGATACACAACTAACTATCTCTGAAGTAAGAAACACAACAAAACAGCACAACTACAAGACAGAGAGGCTTTTCCCTCTCACCTGAGTAACCAAGTCATCACAACTGCGCTCTCCTAGAACTCTGCACAAATGCAAGGGCAGGCGGGCAGCACTGCACAGAAGCATTAGGTTTCTGCTTGCTGTATGTGGATTGGACTTCTACAGGGCCGATTATCATTATCATGACTCTGGGCATCATGCACGAACGGCACATTTTGAGCCAGACAGGCAGCATATAACAGCAATTACATACCACACATTAAAGAACAATGAATCCCACTCATTAAAGAACAATGCCCCCTTCACATTAAAGAACAATGACTCCTACACATTAAAGAACAATGACTCCCACACATTAAAGAACAATGACTCCCTCACATTAAAGAACAATGACTCCTACACATTAAAGAACAATGGCTCCCACACATTAAAGAACAATGACTCCCTCACATTAAAGAACAATGACTCCCACACATTAAAAAACAATGACTCCCACACATTAAATAACAATGACTCCCACACATTAAAGAACAATGACCCCCTCACATTAAAGAACAATGACTCTCACACATTAAATAACAATGACTCCCGCACATTAAAGAACAATGACTCCCACACATTAAAGAACAATGACTCCCACACATTAAAGAACAATGACTCCCACACATTAAAGAACAATGACTCCCACACATTAAAGAACAATGACTCCCGAACATTAAAGAACAATGACTCCCACACATTAAAGAACAATGACTCCCACACATTAAAGAACAATGACTCCCTCACATTAAAGAACAATGACTCCCACACATTAAAAAACAATGACTCCCACACATTAAATAACAATGACTCCCACACATTAAAGAACAATGACTCCCACACATTAAAGAACAATGACTCCCACACATTAAATAACAATGACTCCCACACATTAAAGAACAATGACCCCCTCACATTAAAGAACAATGCCTCCCACACATTAAATAACAATGACTCCCACACATTAAATAACAATGACTGCCACACATTAAAGAACAATGCCTCCCTCACATTAAAGAACAATGACTCCCACACATTAAAGAACAATGACTCCCACACATTAAAGAACAATGACTCCCTCACATTAAAGAACAATGACTCCCACACATTAAAGAACAATGACTCCCACACATTAAATAACAATGACTCCCACACATTAAATAACAATGACTCCCACACATTAAAGAACAATGCCTCCCTCACATTAAAGAAAAATGACTCCCACACATTACAGAACAATGACTCCCACACATTAAAGAACAATGACTCCCACACATTAAAGAACAATGACTCCCACACATTAAAGAACAATGACTCCCACACATTAAATAACAATGACTCCCACACATTAAAGAACAATGACTCCCTCACATTAAAGAACAATGACTCCCTCACATTAAAGAACAATGACTCCCACACATTAAAAAACAATGACTCCCACACATTAAAGAACAATGACTCCCTCACATTAAAGAACAATGCCTCCCTCACATTAAAGAACAATGACTCCCACACATTAAAGAACAATGACTCCCTCACATTAAAGAACAATGACTCCCACTCATTAAAGAACAATGACTGCAACACATTTTTGAGCCAAGGCCAACCTTTCATATGTTCCCTATTTTCCTGTGACCCTCCAGTCTAGGTCAACAAAACAATACGTCTGAGCTCTACACAGTCCAGTCCTATGCTGTGACCTGGTAGGAACGGGCTGTGTGTGTCCCGGCAGCGGGCCCCGACCCACAGATTGAGAACCGCCGGTTTAGAGTTACCATGCATCGTCACCTTGGTAACAACAGTGTTGAAGCTCTTATAAAACAGTCAAGACAAACATCAACCCGAGAGCCATACACACACACACACACACACACACACACACACACACACACACACACACACACACACACACACACACACACACACACACACACACACACACACACACACACACACACACTCACACACTGGTCATTACAACATAACACCTACCTGGTTCTGTTCTGACAGGTACTGGTCATTACTACATAACACCTACCTGGTTCTGACAGGTACTGGTCATTACTACATAACACCTACCTGGTTCTGTTCTGACAGGTACTGGTCATTACAACATAACACCTACCTGGTTCTGTTCTGACAGGTACTGGTCATTACTACATAACACCTACCTGGTTCTGTTCTGACAGGTACTGGTCATTACAACATAACACCTACCTGGTTCTGTTCTGACAGGTACTGGTCATTACTACATAACACCTACCTGGTTCTGTTCTGACAGGTACTGGTCATTACTACATAACACCTACCGTCTACTGTTCTGACAGGTACTGGTCATCCTCACGGGGAACATTCTCAGGTCAAGTTCCCGGGTATGTGGATTAAACTCTTTCACTCCGGTCATGTACATTATAAAGTAATCCCAGAGTTCAGGTAAGGTGACGGAGGACATGGCTGATGGACTACGAGTGGTGCTGTGGCCGCACGGGGAGGGAGTGAACGCTCCTGAGGGAGGGAGTGTTTGTGTGTGTGAGAGAGAGGGATCGAAAAAGAGAAATAGGGAAACAGAGTTAGAGAGAGGGAGGGAGAGGGAGAGAACAGTCAACAAAGAGAGATTGAGAGGTAGACAGAGAGACAGAGAGAGAGAGAGACAGAGAGAGAGAGAGACAGGGAGAGAGACAGATAGAACAGACAGAGTCATCCAGGGGACAGCAGTGTGTGTGTGTGTGTGTGTGTTAGGCTGCTATAGTACCTCCCACGGCTGGTCCTGTGTTTATTAAGTGGCCCTTGCCTACCCTGTCCTACTGTCAACCCTGTCCTACTGTCAACCCTGTCCTGTCTTGTCAGCTCCTAAATTTAGCTGCAAGTCACCAGGCAGAGATAGTGACTCCTCCCCTGGCAGGGCAGGCAACACAACGCACCCTGCTCTCTACCTCTACACCCTCTCCCCCTCCCCCTCCCCCTCTTTCTCTACAACTCTTCCATTATCTCCCATTCCCTATCTCTTTCTTTCTACTCTACCTCTATTTCTCTCTCGCCATCTCTCCAAACAAACACCGTGCACAAACACATCCATGTGCAATCGCGTCCGCCTCGAGGTTACTAACTGTACATTTGAAGGGTTGCTCAAACGCTCACATGTTGCACAAATACAAAAACATGTCATCTAGTTTATCTGGAGTCACAGTATAGGCTACATTACCAAGACACATATGTAGACCAAGAGAAAGCCTTACCCGCGCTGCGCCATGGAGATGCGTGATGGGTAGCAGGGGTTCTCACAGCAGTGCCAGAGACACGTTATATAACCATCTATTGTAGCCTGAATATGGGTCGGATTTGTTCAGCAATAGTGTGACTCGCATCCCAATGGTTAGTATCCTCATGGGCTTCCGTTGATAAATCTGGATATAGGACAGCCCGATTATGCGCAATTGCTGTCCACATTTCATTAGGTTTACTGAGTCCCCGAAAATGTAATTGGAAAGAAATAGAAGCGGCATTCATAATAAAGAATGAAACTCCATATTAAGCCAAGTGTAACAACGTTGTATAATGTATATCTTTCATGTGTAGCACCTGATGTCTGCACCGTTATAAATCAGTGCCGGGATACAAACCCGCTGACGCACGCAACTCTCCAACTGTATGTGGCTCAAAACAAGAGTGGGAAGGACACTGAGCAACAACACTCCCGTGAAAACATTGAAAACAGGTATGTTTAATAATCCCATAACAGTTTCTCAAAGTATCAACACATGCGTGATATCGGTCACGAATAGTCCCAATCCAAACCAGCCAGAGAACAAGGCTCGAGCCGGACCATGCCCAAAGCGCATGATGACATAGCAAAAGTAAGGAGCTTAATTAAGTAGGTGACAGACAAGCTTATGTTTTTGAACTTCTTCACAAAGTGACACGTGATGAACACACCACGCTGTGGTCATCTCTCTACCAGTCCTCTCTTACCAATAGATAAGCGAGAGTCCATCAAAACGCTCAAACTCTCGTCCTCGTCCTCCTTTCGGCATAACAACAGTAGACTAGTAGCCTAAGTGACAGACAAGCTAATGTTTTTTTAACTTCATCAACCCTAGTAGCCATATATAGGGCGCGGCGTCCTATAGGGCTACCTCAACCCAAACGTGACACATGATGGTGTCACAACACAAACTCTGGTGTTGTCATCTGTCTCCAGTTCTCCCTTACCAGTAAATTAGCGAGAGTCCATCAAAACGCTCGAGTTCTCGTCCTCCTCCTTTCGAAAAGGGCATAGCATCCAAATAATTAGCTCCCGTGACTGCTGGCTCAGTTGTTTTTTTTCCCACCACAACAACGATCCCCGTGCCCCGCGGGATAACTTTAACGCTTCACTCTGTCCATCAGTTGACGCGTCGACGTGCTGCGCTGTTCCTTCGCTGAGTGTGGAGATGTGTCAGCATTCATTCCGCTTCAAATCAATGATAGCGAGATTGCTGCCTGGCTGCAACAGTAGCACGCTGAGGGCGGGAAACTCAGCTCAACTAGCGCATTTTCTAATCTGGAGGACACGTGGAGGTTTTATGTTGAGCAAACCCTTCTGTTCAACCATATCTGGATATTTTCATTGGCCCCGTAGACAATCTTTATTACTTTTTATTGTTTTCTTTCTTATAATAACAGCCGCGTCTGTTCTTTCTCATGGGAGAGCGTGTTTTCAGTCTCATACAACAGATGCGAGTGGACAGAGAGGGAGAGAGGGGGGAGAGAGAGACAGAAAGAGAGAGGGGGAGAGAGAGACAGATAGAGAGACACAGAGAGAGAGAGAGAGTTTGTGGACCAAAGCAAGTCAAGGCAGGCTAAGCTCGTGCGAGGTTTCAACCGCCCGGGGTGCAATGCGCGCTGGCCACGTCTCTCCCATGTTACTGTAACTATCCACTCGCCAGCAGAGCAGTCAACCTGCCTGGTAAGGTGAAGCTCAAGAATAGCCAGCGGTCCGTGGCAGCCCCGTGCGTAATAAGAAACCATATTCTACTCAAAAACAAACGTCATTGTACTTATATTGTGGGACTGAGACGATTAGAACACAGTTTGAATCCTCTCGTGAGCTAGTCGTTAATTGGCAATTAAGGGCAGGAGTTTTGATAGGCAGCCATGGGCCTTGATCATGGGGAGTAGGACGCCATCTGGGACGGAATCCTAATTCATTTGTCATTGAGAGGGAAGGAGCCATGAGATGTCTGCCTCTTGCTATTTAACAAAGCATAGTAGTGAGAGAAAGGGGAGAGAATGGATGGGCGAAGTAGGCTTGGACTTATTAGGGTGACCGCATTTAAAATACCCAAATGCGGGACAAATCTATGATTTTGCGGGACAGTGTAGCCTACATGATTTATTCGCTGCACCTAACAAGCTAATCATTATACAACGTGATTTGTTGACGCTATGACATTGGCCTAAGTATCGCCTTGGCTCTGCGCATAATATCAGATCTCAACGATTGGAAAAGTGTTTCACATCACCAGTACCACATCCCGCATCTCGCGTCACCTCTTTCTCTGCTGCTAAAGAGACACGTTGGAATGCCTGACTCAAATATAGATCAAATCGACCTTTTTTGTAAATTAGTGGTGTCAGAATATTTTTGATAAAATAAAATTTGGGACATGATTCTTTGGTTGCGAGCCAAGGGCCAAAATGCAGGGCTGTCCCACACAATCCAGGACATGTGGTCACCCTAGGTGGACTGGCCTGGCAGGTCCATGTTTTGGGCCACTGAGCCTGTCTAACTTGTTTTTTGTTGTTGTTTGTGTAAAATTCTAATTATCTGGCTGATAATGGGGTCTTAAGGAACAAAAATGGGCCGGTGTGTTAGAAAAGCCAGGGCCGATTTTTGGTCCCAAGCCGCCCCTGGGGATAAAGGTTGAGAAAAGAGGTAACAGAAGGTTTGTGAGGTATAAAAAGCATCCCGCTCAGCTGGTGGCCTGTAGTCTGTTAGTTTTGACCTCCTGCCAGGTCAAGGTCTGGCCTACTTGGACTGGTCTGGTTTGGTCTGGTCTACTGCTCTGGCTACCCCTGGGCTTTGGTCTTATGTCAGAACAGCATATTCTGCCTGCACTCAACCAACCCGGTTGAGAGACGAGCGCAGGGACGGACTTACCGATAGAAGAGGCAGTTGCCTCAGGCCTCGCATCATCAAGGGGACTGGTGAGCTGGGCATAATACCAACAAAAAATACTAGTCATATTTATTTGATTAAATATATAATTTCTCCTCTATATTATTCTGTTAATAGTGTTAATATTGTTTGGTTAGATACTGTACATAGTACCTTTAATAGCTGTGTTTATGGACATTTACAACTGTTATGTAGCCTCATGCTACCGTGCACTGTATTCAGCCTTATGTAGCATGTAGCCTGATGTAGCCTGTGCCTTCCTCCTGGCAGTTACTATTCCACGTCGTGGCCTCGTGCACATGCACAGACCTTGGTTACATTACAGTCACGTTTCAGTTACTTTCTATGTCATTCATTTGTGTAGATGTGTCATATGCTTACCAGTAGCTGGGCCTTTGTCCTGTAAGTGTATTTCTCTATGATAGCCTGTTATGTTATAGCATGTCATGGCAGTATAGAGTTATATCATGTCATAGCAGTATAGAGTTATACCATGTCATAGCAGTATAGAGTTATATCATGTCATAGCAGTATAGAGTTATATCATGTCATAGCAGTATAGAATTATATCATGTCATAGCAGTATAGAGTTATATCATGTCATAGCAGTATAGAGTTATATCATGTCATAGCAGTATAGAGTTATACCATGTCATAGCAGTATAGAGTTATACCATGTCATAGCAGTATAGAGTTATGTCATGTCATAGCAGTATAGAGTTATACCATGTCATAGCAGTATAGCGAAATATCATGTCATAGCAGTATAGAGTTATATCATGTCATAGCAGTATAGAGTTATGTCATGTCATAGCAGTATAGAGTTCTGTCATGTCATAGCAGTATAGAGTTATATCATGTCATAGCAGTATAGAGCTATATATCATGGCATAGCAGTATAGAGTTATACTATGTCATAGCAGTATAGAGTTATATCATGTCATAGCAGTATAGAGTTATATCATGTCATAGCAGTATAGAGTTATATCATGTCATAGCAGTATAGAGTTATATCATGTCATAGCAGTATAGAGTTATATCATGTCATAGCAGTATAGAGTAATACCATGTCATAGCAGTATAGAGTTATACCATGTCATAGCAGTATAGAGTTATGTCATGTCATAGCAGTATAGAGTTATACCATGTCATAGCAGTATAGCGATATATCATGTCATAGCAGTATAGAGTTATACCATGTCATAGCAGTATAGCGATATATCATGTCATAGCAGTATAGAGTTATATCATATCATAGCAGTATAGAGTTATATCATGTCATAGCAGTATAGAGTTATGTCATGTCATAGCAGTATAGAGTTATGTCATAGCAGTATAGAGTTATATCATGTCATAGCAGTATAGAGTTATATCATGTCATAGCAGTATAGAGTTATACCATGTCATAGCAGTATAGAGTTACATCATGTCATAGCAGTATAGAGTTATATCATGTCATAGCAGTATAGAGTTATATCATGTCATAGCAGTATAGAGTTATATCATGTCATAGTAGTATAGAGTTATACCATGTCATAGCAGTATAGAGTTATATCATGTCATAGCAGTATAGAGTTATATCATGTCATAGCAGTATAGAGTTATACCATGTCATAGCAGTATATGTCAGTACTCTTCACTGTCAGCAAGTCAGTACTCTCAGAGTTGGGTGTTGTGAACCCGTTAGTCAGTACTCTCAGAGTTGGGTGTTGTGAACCCGTTAGTCAGTACTCTCAGAGTTGGGTGTTGTGAACCCGTTAGTCAGTACTCTCAGAGTTGGGGTGTTGTGAACCCGTTAGTCAGTACTCTCAGAGTTGGGTGTTGTGAACCCGTTAGTCAGTACTCTCAGAGTTGGGTGTTGTGAACCCGTTAGTCAGTACTCTCAGAGTTGGGTGTTGTGAACCCGTTAGTCAGTACTCTCAGAGTTGGGTGTTGTGAACCCGTTAGTCAGTACTCTCAGAGTTGGGGTGTTGTGAACCCGTTAGTCAGTACTCTCAGAGTTGGGTGTTGTGAACCCGTTAGTCAGTACTCTCAGAGTTGGGGTGTTGTGAACCCGTTAGTCAGTACTCTCAGAGTTGGGTGTTGTGAACCCGTTAGTCAGTACTCTCAGAGTTGGGTGTTGTGAACCCGTTAGTCAGTACTCTCAGAGTTGGGGTGTTGTGAACCCGTTAGTCAGTACTCTCAGAGTTGGGTGTTGTGAACCCGTTAGTCAGTACTCTCAGAGTTGGGTGTTGTGAACCCGTTAGTCAGTACTCTCAGAGTTGGGGTGTTGTGAACCCGTTAGTCAGTACTCTCAGAGTTGGGGTGTTGTGAACCCGTTAGTCAGTACTCTCAGAGTTGGGGTGTTGTGAACCCGTTAGTCGGTACTCTCAGAGTTGGGTGTTGTGAACCCGTTAGTCGGTACTCTCAGAGTTGGGTGTTTATGAACCCGTTAGTCAGTACTCTCAGAGTTGGGTGTTGTGAACCCGTTAGTCAGTACTCTCAGAGTTGGGTGTTGTGAACCCGTTAGTCAGTACTCCCAGAGTTGGGTGTTGTGAACCCGTTAGTCAGTACTCTCAGAGTTGGGTGTTGTGAACCCGTTAGTCAGTACTCTCAGAGTTGGGTGTTGTGAACCCGTTAGTCGGTACTCCCAGAGCTGGGTGTTTATGAGCCCGTTAGTCAGTACTCTCAGAGTTGGGGTGTTGTGAACCCGTTAGTCAGTACTCTCAGAGTTGGGGTGTTGTGAACCCGTTAGTCAGTACTCTCAGAGTTGGGTGCTGTGAACCCGTTAGTCAGTACTCTCAGAGTTGGGGTGTTGTGAACCCGTTAGTCAGTACTCTCAGAGTTGGGGTGTTGTAAACCCGTTAGTCAGTACTCTCAGAGTTGGGTGTTGTGAACCCGTTAGTCAGTACTCTCAGAGTTGGGTGTTGTGAACCCGTTAGTCAGTACTCTCAGAGTTGGGGTGTTGTGAACCCGTTAGTCAGTACTCTCAGAGTTGGGTGCTGTGAACCCGTTAGTCAGTACTCTCAGAGTTGGATGTTGTGAACCCGTTAGTCAGTACTCTCAGAGTTGGGGTGTTGTGAACCCGTTAGTCGGTACTCTCAGAGTTGGGTGTTGTGAACCCGTTAGTCAGTACTCTCAGAGTTGGGTGTTGTGAACCCGTTAGTCAGTACTCTCAGAGTTGGGTGTTGTGAACCCGTTAGTCAGTACTCTCAGAGTTGGGGTGCTGTGAACCCGTTAGTCAGTACTCTCAGAGTTGGGTGTTGTGAACCCGTTAGTCAGTACTCTCAGAGTTGGGGTGTTGTGAACCCGTTAGTCAGTACTCTCAGAGTTGGGTGTTGTGAACCCGTTAGTCAGTACTCTCAGAGTTGGGTGTTGTGAACCCGTTAGTCAGTACTCTCAGAGTTGGGGTGTTGTGAACCCGTTAGTCAGTACTCTCAGAGTTGGGTGTTGTGAACCCGTTAGTCAGTACTCTCAGAGTTGGGTGTTGTGAACCCGTTAGTCAGTACTCTCAGAGTTGGGTGCTGTGAACCCGTTAGTCAGTACTCTCAGAGTTGGGTGTTGTGAACCCATTAGTCAGTACTCTCAGAGTTGGGGTGTTGTGAACCCGTTAGTCAGTACTCTCAGAGTTGGGGTGTTGTGAACCCGTTAGTCAGTACTCTCAGAGTTGGGTGTTGTGAACCCGTTATTTGAATAAACCTCTTCTGAAGACACTTGTTCTTGCTGGACAGACCTGTGGTGGCTGAACCTAACCCACTGGCTCCTATAGCTCTCTACTTGTGCCCCGTTATTCATGGTCCACAAGGATCAGCCCTTAGTGTTTTTCAACATGTTTTTACTATAAAACCCGGTAAAAAAAATGTACACACGCAGGCCTAGTTCTCATCTCAGGTCTTCAGAGCTTAGCAGACACATCTTTGAGACTGGGCTGCCTATTTTATCACTGTCTGTCTGTCTGACCTTCCCCCTGCCCCTTCTTCCCTAGCAAGTGTCCCATCAGCAGAAACAGACTGGCCATAGGGCAATTCTGGCAAATGACAGATGGGCTGGTGGGGGGCCTCAAGGGAGAAAACTGGTTTCTGTGTCCCCTCCCCCCTCCTTCCTAACCAGTGTCCCATCAGGAGTAGTTGTCTCCTAGCTAATGGTCCTGGATGAGTTCAATCAATCCCTTCCTAGATCCTAGATCCTAGATCGTTAGTTAGTTAGTTAGTTAGTTAGTTAGTTAGTTAGTTAGTTAGTTAGTTAGTTAGTTAGGGACCATGTTCTACCTTAAAGGCAGATTTATACCCTACAGAGACGGATCCTACAGAGACGGATCATACAGAGACGGACCCTACAGATTTATACCCTACAGAGACGGATCCTACAGAGACGGATCCTACAGATTTATACCCTACACAGACAGATCTTACAGAGACGGACCATACACAGACAGATCTTACAGAGACGGACCCTACAGATTTATACCCTACAGAGATGGACCTTACAGAGACGGACCATACAGAGACAGATCCTACAGAGACAGATCCTACAGAGACAGATCCTACAGAGACGGACCATACAGAGACAGATCCTACAGAGACGGATCCTACAGAGACGGATCCTACAGAGACGGATCCTACAGAGACGGATCCTACAGAGACGGATCCTACAGAGACGGACCATACAGAGACGGATCCTACAGAGACGGACCATACAGAGACGGATCCTACAGAGACGGATCCTGCAGAGACGGACCACACAGAGACAGATCTTACAGAGACAGATCCTACAGAGACGAATCCTACAGAGACAGATCCTACAGAGACAGACCATACAGAGACAGATCCTACAGAGACAGATCCTACAGAGACGGACCATACAGAGACAGATCACACGGAGACGGATCCTACGGAGCGTAGCACAGTGTCGCAATGTTGTATTTCATCACAAAGGGGATTCTCCTTGTAGTGCGCTCCGACATTTGATGCACTCTCGTGCCACATGAAGATTGTAACGTGTATCATTCCACAATGGGAAGACAACAACAAGTAAATCTCTGCTATCGCCTCCTTGTGGAAACTTTCCGTGGGAATTAATGGGAATATATGGGAATTAACGGAAATATATGCAAATTAATATTAATACCATTTAAATGTAGTTGTTTTTTGCATTGGATATATTTACCATATCATAAGGAGACAGAAACATAAACCTTTTACCTTATCATAAGCAGACATAATTGCAAATGATTAAATCCTTCCAATAGAAATGTTAAAAAACAATTTAGTTACGAATTGAACTTTAATTAAATGAGTTGACTCTTCACATGGGATGATTTCACTTTCACTGAACAACAAAAGAAAAGAAATATTGAATAATCCCCAATGATACATCGCATATCCCAAAAACGTTTTTAACATACATCTGTAAAATGATGGTCTAGAAACGAAAGCTTTGGTTGTCTTCCTCTCAGGCTTCCATGTCTTCTCCCTGGACCTCCTCAATGTCCACCTCTTGAACATCAGACTCTGAGGCCTCATCTTCACTGTCACTTTCCAACCTTGTTGAGGATGGCTCGTTGTCAGGCTCAAAAAGCCTCAGATTTGCCTGGATGGCCACCAATTTTTCAACCCTTGTATTGGTCAGCATGTTGCGTGCTTTGGTGTGTGTGTGTTCCCAAACAAGGACCAGCTGAGCTCTGAGGCGGCTGATGTTGGTGGGATTTGGAGGATGATGGAGGCAACAGGGGAAAGAGCCTCAGATCCACAAAGTCCCTTCCACCAGGTGGCTGATGAGATATGTTGGCACGACTGCCATATTGCATCTCCATCCCAAAGCCCTTGCTTGGAAGTGTACTTCGCCAGACTGCCAAGAACCTTGCCCTCATCCAGGCCAAGGTGGCGAGACACGGTAGTGATGACACCATAGGCCTTGTTGATCTCTGCACCAGACAGGATGCTCTTGCCAGCATACTTGATGTCCAACATTTACGCTGCGGCGTGTATGGGCTTCAGGCAGAAGTCTTCACGCTTTTTGATGTTTTTCAGAACTGAAGTTTCCTCTGCTTGGAGCAACAGTGAAGTGGGCAGGGCAGTACGTCTTTCTTCTCTTACATCTGCAAGCAGAGTCTGAACATCAGACAGGATGGCATTGTCTCCCTCAATCCGTGCAATGGCTAATGCTATAGGTTTCAGGAGTTTCAGGCTGCTTACCACTCTCTCCCAAAATACATCATCCAGGAGGATCATCTTGATGGGGTTGTCCATATCGGCAGACTGTGATATGGCCATTTCTTGGAGAGACTCCTTCCCCTCCAGGAGACTGTCAAACATGATGACAACACCACCCCAACGGGTTGCTGGGCAGCTTCAATGTGGTGCTCTTATGCTTCTCACTTTGCTTGGTGAGGTAGATTGCTGCTATAACTTGATGACCCTTCACATACCTAACCATTTCCTTGGCTCTCTTCTAGAGTGTATCCATTGTTTTCAGTACCATGATGTCCTTGAGGAGCAGATTCAATGCATGAGCAGCACATCCAATGGGTGTGGTGGGAGGTTAGGACTCCTCCACTTTAGACCAAGCAGCCTTAGACCAAGCAGCACTGTCACCAGTGCAAATACCTTCTGTGGTCCAAGGTCATTGATGACTGCCTTTAGCTCATCTGCAATGTAGCGACCGGTGTGTCTGTTGTCCCTTGTGTTTGTGCTCTTGTAGAATACTGGTTGAGGGGTGGAGATGTAGTTAATTATTCCTTGCCCACGAACATTCGACCACTCATCAGAGATGATTGCAATACAGTCTGCTTTCTCTATGATTTGCTTGACTTTCACTTGAACTCTGTTGAACTCTGCATCCAGCAAATGAGTAGATAAAGCATGTCTGGTTGGAGGGGTGAATGCTGGGCGAAGAACATTCAGAAATCTCTTCCAATACACATTGCCTGTGAGCATCAGAGGTGAACCAGTTGAATACACAGCTCGAGCAAGACATTCATCAGCATTTCTCTGACTACATATTCCATTGAGTCAAAAAAAAGTTTTGATTCCGGGAGGACCATGATCTGTTGCTATCAGTAAGGTGTCTGATTCATCATTTTCACCTCGAATAGAAGTAGAGGGACTTTTGTCAGAGGTTGCTTGTTGTGAGCGCGGAGGGAACTTTATGCACTTGGCCAGATCATTCTGCATCTTTGTTGCATTCTTCACATATGATTTGGCATAGTATTTGCAAATGTACACAGCTTTTCCTTATACATTAGCTGCAGTGAAATGTCTCCACACATCAGATAGTGCCCGTGGCATTTTCCTGTAAAGATTAGGGGAAAATGTGTAAAAAAAACAACAAATACAATTCCATGTACAGATAAATAGTTACGCAGTTAGATTAAACAACTCCTTTGTAAGATAAATGTTTTAAAATAAAACATGTATGGAAACAGGTGAATTAACACTCCTCAGCAGGCTCAAGCAAGCTAAAACCCACATGGTAGCAAAAACAAACTAGCAGAAATTGTTAACAAGTTAGAAATGATTTCAACAGACTTTGCTGTATGTTACTATATACTAGTGAACAAAAAAATTATGTATGTCATAAAAAATATATTCACCCCACCCAGTATTGTAATCAAAACTTACCAGAAAGCATGTCGTCCTTGGCTCGGACAGTGTAGTAGTGTGGGCTCAATGGCATCTCATTAGTGTGCAAGATCTTGAGAATCAGCTGTACATGTGATGGAAGAATGCACTGCACATGTGATGGAAGAATGCACTGCACATGTGATGGAAGAATGCACTGCACATGTGATGGAAGAATGCACTGCACATGTGATGGAAGAATGCACTGCACATGTGATGGAAGAATGCACTGTGCATGCAGAGGTTTGCAATTCCATTGAATTGGGGATAGTTTAACCAAAATATGCCACAAGACCTAGAATTACCTTAAAGGTTCACTGTTATAAACTAACTTTTTTGATGAATTTAAGCAAAATTCCCAATATTCCTGGGCTTAACTTCCCATGTAAAATTCCGGAAATGTACAGAAATGTTTCAGACCCTTTGCAACCCTACGTGGCATAGAGAGTTGTTTCCAGTCATCATACCATATACTGTAGATCTCCTGTTCTCCTGTAGACACCATCCTTGGTCTTTCTCTGCCTTGGAAGCACCTGGTGGGTGAAATAGAACCAACAATTTCCAAACTCATTATGTTTCCGTTTTGGTGTTTGCCACTAGCACTACACAGCTGATTCAAATATTCAAAGATTGATGATGAGTTGGTTATTTGAATTAGCTGTGTAGTGGTTGGGCAAAAATCTAAATCTGCACCCCTTGGGGGCCCCAGCACCAAGTTTGGGAAACCCTGCTAGCAGTCAACATTTTCTGTGAATTTATGAGAGAGTTTTACTATGATGTAAAACGCTATTAGGTTACCTTATCTGTTGTGACCCAATTATCTCTCTTCCTTCTGAGCACAGACATCTATTCCACGTTGGTTCAACGTAATTTCATTGAACTGACATAGAAACACCGTTTATTCAACCATTGTGTCCTCCTCCGTTCCCTACCTACAAATGTTTCCGGTCATTTCCTTTCAAATCCATGAAGGAAAGAGGACAAGTGTATAGGCTACTTCAGGAGGAAGGTTATTGGGACACAGCCCTAGCCTCCCAGACTGACAGGAAAGCCCCATCAGCCAATAGGATGGGGTCTAATGTATACATGGTTCTGTGCAGTATGTTGTGCTCTCTAGTGGTCAACACTGATACTGTCTCCTATACAGAGGGTTTACAGAGGGTTTACACTGCAGTAGGGGAGTGTTGCACTGCTGAGGTAAAATAGACACAGTCAACTATATGCCTGCAGCCATTAGATCCAGGTATGAATGCATTTAGTGTGCAACAAAATGAATACAAAGTGTAACGCAAATGGAGAATGTCTGATGTTGGAAAAAGAACGCTGAGTTGATGTAGAAGAAAGAGGTGTTTGATTTTTACTGGGTGATTAGTTGATCTTGAGTGTAGAAATGGAATTGTGAGGCTGGACTACTGTACAGAGGAGTATCCTTTGCATGCTACAGTATGTCTGTTCAGGTCACACGCCCCCTTGTGGTGAATAGTGTTTCACTGTCGTCACTGTCACCCCACTTGTCAGTCTATTGAACACACTCACTCACACACACGCCTCTTAGAATACCTTCCCCTACAATAGATCATAGAAGGCTGACAACAGACAACCTTTGAACCCCACTATCGCCTCTGCTGAGTTATCACTTACTGTAGAACCCCAATGTGGAGGAAATAGCAGATAATCAGTACATAGAAACAGAAAACATAGAATATATAGAAACAGAAAACATAGAATATATAGAAACAGAAAACATAGAATATATAGAAACAGAAAACATAGAATATATAGAAACAGAAAACATAGAATATATATTTCCCACACGGTTACCAAATCACTTATAACGTTCCAGTCAGACGGAGATCTTGTATCCTACAACCAACGGACTGTCAATCAGCTGTCAGTAATTGTATACATACATTCTATCCATTCCATTGAAATTAATACGTCCCAAATGGCACCCTATTCCCTATATAATGCACTACTTCTGACCAAAGCTCAATGGGCCTTGGTCAAAAGTAGTGCACTATAAAAGGAATAGGGTGCCATTTGAGACGCACCCCCATCTCATCTCTCACCTACCTGGCACTCCTACAGGGACAGGTGAACACACCTCGTTAAGCGGTGGACTCGTCCTGTAGGGGGGCACATCCACACACCAAGGTTTCAAAGGCAGGTAGTCCTATCCACCTCTATCACTGCTGATCACCTTTCACATTCACAAGCAGACTGATAAACATAATGACACACACACAGGGACACCGGAAGCAGAAAAGGCTAATGATTAGTAGGTAGATTAGACAGTGATTAGTAGGAGAGAGAGAATGAAAGAGAGAGAGACAGAGAGATAATGAAAGAGAGAGAAACAGAGGGAGGGAGGGAGGGATGCACATGTATATGTTTGGGAAAGCAGGCTAATTCCGAGAGAGCAAGAGAGGTGGAGAGAGAGAGAGAAAGAGAGAGAGGCATTTGAATATAGGGAGAGAAAAGGAAAGAGAGGTAGAGAAAGAGAGGGGGGACGCATGCTTCTGTTTGGGAAGCATGTCCGTCTGTCTTATCTGTAGGGGCAGATCACTGGTCTGTCTTATCTGTAGGGGCAGATCACTGGTCTGTCCGTCTGTCTTATCTGTAGGGGCAGATCACTGGTCTTGTTGTTAAAATAATTCAACCAGGGCTCTGGTCTTGTTAAAACCATTCAACCAGGGCTCTGGTCTTGTTAAAACCAATCAACCAGGGCTCTGGTCTTGTTAAAACCATTCAACCGGGGCTCTGGTCTTGTTAAAACCATTCAACCAGGGCTCTGGTCTTGTTAAGATCATTCAACCGGGGCGCTGGTCTTGTTAAAACCATTCAACCGGGGCTCTGGTCTTGTTAAAACCATTCAACCGGGGCTCTGGTCTTGTTAAGACCATTCAACCAGGGCTCTGGTCTTGTTGTTAAGACCATTCAACCAGGGCTCTGGTCTTGTTAAAACCATTCAACCGGGGCTCTGGTCTTGTTAAAACCATTCAACCAGAGCTGTGTGTGTGTGTGTGTGTGTGTGTGTGTGTGTGTGTGTGTGTGTGTGTGTGTGTGTGTGTGTGTGTGTGTGTGTGTGTGTGTGTGTGTGTGTGTGTGTGTGTGTGTGTGTGTGTGTGTGTGTGTGTGTGTGTGTGTGTGTGTGTGTGTGGTGACTCACAGGATTCAAGGGGACCTTGCTCTTCTCTCTGCTTTGTAGTGGAGTAAGGTGTATAGGGGTGTGGTGGCAGAGAGAGAGAGAGCAGAGTACACCTGCCCTGCCCTGTATCAGAATGCAAAAACGGAGGGATGAGGGATGAGGGAGGAGGGGAAGGAGGGGGTAGGTCGGCATATGCCAGGGCGCAAATCCAGTCAAGCAGGTTTGCAGTTATATACACACACACACACGCACACACACAAACACACCCTCCCCTCCCGTCTCATACCTGTGTAAGGCGTGGCTGTGACAGGTACACCTGCAGCTGTCACAATGTCTCCAAGGCTACAGGTGTCAAAATGTCTCCAAGGCTACAGCTGTCACAATGTCTCCAAGGCTTCAGGTGTCACAATGTCTCCAAGGCTTCAGGTGTCACAATGTCTCCAAGGCTTCAGGTGTCATAATGTCTCCAAGGCTTCAGGTGTCAAAATGTCTCCAAGGCTACAGGTGTCACAATGTCTCCAAGGCTACAGGTGTCACAATGTCTCCAAGGCTACAGGTGTCACAATGTCTCCAAGGCTTCAGGTGTCACAATGTCTCCAAGGCTACAGGTGTCACAATGTCTCCAAGGCTTCAGGTGTCACAATGTCTTTAGAACCTGACAGAAGAGCACCACATAACCATCACTACAACCTGACAGACACCATATAACCAACACTACAACCTGACACACCATAAAACCATCACTACAACCTGACAGACACCATAGAACAATCACTACAACCTGACAGACACCATATAACCATCACTACAACCTGACAGACACCATATAACCATCACTACAACCTAACAGACACCATATAACCATCACTACAACCTGACAGACACCATAAAACCATCACTACAACCTGACAGACACCATATAACATTACTACAACCTGACAGACACCATATAACCATCACTACAACCTGACAGACACCATATAACATTACTACAACCTGACAGACACCATATAACCATCACTACAACCTAACAGACACCATATAACATTACTACAACCTAACAGACACCGTATAACCATCACTACAACCTGACAGACACCATATAACATTACTACAACCTGACAGACACCATATAACCATCACTACAACCTGACAGACACCATATAACCATCACTACAACCTGACAGACACCATATGACATTACTACAACCTAACAGACACCATATAACCATCACTACAACCTGACAGACACCATAGAACCATCACTACAACCTGACAGACACCACATAACCATCACTACAACCTGACAGACACCATATAACCATCACTATAACCTAACAGACACCGTAAAACCATCACTACATCCTGACAGACACCATATAACCATCACTACAACCTGACAGATACCATAGAACCATCACTACAACCTGACAGACACCATATAACCATTACTACAACCTGACAGACACCATATAACCATCACTACAACCTGACAGACACCATATAACCATCACTACAACCTGACAGACACCATATAACATTACTACAACCTAACAGACACCATATAACCATCACTACAACCTGACAGACACCATATAACCATCATTACAACCTAACATGACATACAGAGACACGTAAACAGAACGGACCTAAAGTAAACAACAGAAGCTAAACCCATGAGGCTGATAACCTCTGTGGGCTTTAGCAGGGCTGTGTGTCTGATGCTGGCTGATAGGGGTTCCTTTGTCTGGCTGTCTGATGGAGATTTGGCCACGTGGCCTGCAGTTTGTATGTGTGTGTGTGTCCGTGTGTGTGTGTGTGTGTGTGTGTGTGTGTGTGTGTGTGTGTGTGTGTGTGTGTGTGTGTGTGTGTGTGTGTGTGTGTGTGTGTGTGTGTGTGACGTGGATTTGGCCGTGTGTCTGTGTCTGTGTCTGATGTGGATTTGGCCGTGTGGCCGGTCAGCCCACCGGTCAGGCTGGTGGGTTTAGTGGACCCGCATGGAGGGACAGGATTGTGTGGACAGCACTTTAACTGTCCCAGGGGGCTTGGGAGGCTTTGGGTGTTCGCTGGACGTGGAGCCGGGCCTACTGGGTCACACATACACACGCTGGTGCACGAACACAGACACCACACACACACAGGGGTTTTGTATTGGCTGGATGTGGGCCTGATGCCTTCGTTCTGGGTCTCTAGGCTGGCCAACACAATGCG
This sequence comes from Salvelinus fontinalis, assembly GCF_029448725.1. NCBI lineage: Eukaryota > Metazoa > Chordata > Actinopteri > Salmoniformes > Salmonidae > Salvelinus > Salvelinus fontinalis. The sequence continues at coordinate 50,179 of NW_026600697.1, read as the reverse complement.
AGGTCACTTTGTCTATTTCTCCACTCACCCAATGCTGCTGGTGAAATCTCTCTGGAACAATCTATTCAGACATGACTGGACATCTGGATGGTGTCACATTCACAGTAGTTTAGAAACTCCAGTTTGAGGAGCCAGACTTTCCCCTGAAACTCTCTGAGTATGAATGGTAACATTACCCTGAAGCTCGCTGAGTATGAATGGTAACATTACCCTGAAGCTCTCTGAGTATGAATGATACAGTTCATTACCCTGAAGCTCTCTGAGTATGAATGATGTAGTTCATTACCCTGAAGCTCTCTGAGTATGAATGATACAGTTCATTACCCTGAAGCTCTCTGAGTATGAATGATACAGTTCATTACCCTGAAGCTCTCTGAGTATGAATGGTAACATTACCCTGAAGCTCTCTGAGTATGAATGATACAGTTCATTACCCTGAAGCTCTCTGAGTATGAATGATACAGTTCATTACCCTGAAGCTCTCGGAGTATGAATGGTACGGTTCATTACCCTGAAGCTCTCTGAGTATGAATGATACAGTTCATTACCCTGAAGCTCTCTGAGTATGAATGATACAGTTCATTACCCTGAAGCTCTCTGAGTATGAATGATACAGTTCATTACCCTGAAGCTCTCTGAGTATGAATGATACAGTTCATTACCCTGAAGCTCTCGGAGTATGAATGGTACGGTTCATTACCCTGAAGCTCTCTGAGTATGAATGATACAGTTCATTACCCTGAAGCTCTCTGAGTATGAATGATACAGTTCATTACCCTGAAGCTCTCGGAGTATGAATGGTACGGTTCATTACCCTGAAGCTCTCTGAGTATGAATGATACAGTTCATTACCCTGAAGCTCTCTGAGTATGAATGATACAGTTCATTACCCTGAAGCTCTCTGAGTATGAATGATACAGTTCATTACCCTGAAGCTCTCGGAGTATGAATGATACAGTTCATTACCCTGAAGCTCTCGGAGTATGAATGGTACAGTTCATTACCCTGAAGCTCTCTGAGTTTGAATGATACAGTTCATTACCCTGAAGCTCTCTGAGTATGAATGATACAGTTCATTACCCTGAAGCTCTCTGAGTATGAATGATACAGTTCATTACCCTGAAGCTCTCTGAGTATGATGCAGTTCATTACCCTGAAGCTCTCTGAGTATGAATGATACAGGTCATTACCCTGAAGCTCTCTGAGTATGAATGGTACAGTTCTTTCCCCTGAAGCTCTCTGAGTATGAATGGTACGGTTCATTACCCTGAAGCTCTCTGAGTTTGAATGGTACAGTTCTTTCCCCTGAAGCTCTCTGAGTATGAATGATACAGTTCATTACCCTGAAGCTCTCTGAGTATGAATGATACAGTTCATTACCCTGAAGCTCTCTGAGTATGAATGGTAACATTACCCTGAAGCTCTCTGAGTATGAATGATACAGTTCATTACCCTGAAGCTCTCTGAGTATGAATGATACAGTTCATTACCCTGAAGCTCTCTGAGTATGAATGGTAACATTACCCTGAAGCTCTCTGAGTATGAATGATACAGTTCATTACCCTGAAGCTCTCTGAGTATGAATGATACAGTTCATTCCCCTGAAGCTCTCTGAGTATGAATGGTACAGTTCATTACCCTGAAGCTCTCTGAGTTTGAATGGTACAGTTCTTTCCCCTGAAGCTCTCTGAGTATGAATGATACAGTTCATTACCCTGAAGCTCTCTGAGTATGAATGGTAACATTACCCTGAAGCTCTCTGAGTATGAATGATACAGTTCATTACCCTGAAGCTCTCTGAGTATGAATGATACAGTTCATTACCCTGAAGCTCTCTGAGTATGAATGGTAACATTACCCTGAAGCTCTCTGAGTATGAATGATACAGTTCATTACCCTGAAGCTCTCTGAGTATGAATGATACAGTTCATTACCCTGAAGCTCTCGGAGTATGAATGGTACGGTTCATTACCCTGAAGCTCTCTGAGTATGAATGATACAGTTCATTACCCTGAAGCTCTCTGAGTATGAATGATACAGTTCATTACCCTGAAGCTCTCTGAGTATGAATGATACAGTTCATTACCCTGAAGCTCTCTGAGTATGAATGATACAGTTCATTACCCTGAAGCTCTCGGAGTATGAATGATACAGTTCATTACCCTGAAGCTTTCTGAGTATGATGCAGTTCATTACCCTGAAGCTCTCTGAGTATGAATGATACAGGTCATTACCCTGAAGCTCTCTGAGTATGAATGGTACAGTTCTTTCCCCTGAAGCTCTCTGAGTATGAATGGTACAGTTCATTACCCTGAAGCTCTCTGAGTTTGAATGGTACAGTTCTTTCCCCTGAAGCTCTCTGAGTATGAATGATACAGTTCATTACCCTGAAGCTCTCTGAGTATGAATGATACAGTTCATTACCCTGAAGCTCTCTGAGTATGAATGGTACAGTTCATTACCCTGAAGCTCTCTGAGTTTGAATGGTACAGTTCTTTCCCCTGAAGCTCTCTGAGTATGAATGATACAGTTCATTACCCTGAAGCTCTCTGAGTATGATGCAGTTCATTACCCTGAAGCTCTCTGAGTATGAATGATACAGTTCATTACCCTGAAGCTCTCTGAGTTTGAATGGTACAGTTCTTTCCCCTGAAGCTCTCTGAGTATGAATGATGCAGTTCATTACCCTGAAGCTCTCTGAGTATGAATGATACAGTTCATTACCCTGAAGCTCTCTGAGTATGAATGGTAAGGTTCATTACCCTGAAGCTCTCGTGTGTGAATGGTAAAGTTAATTTGCTATCTGTTAAGGGCTTAACAGTGAACCAGCAATCCTCACACTCAAGTCCTCTTGGGCCTTGAGGCAGTAAGTTGAGACCCAGTATGACTGTAGATTGAATTGGCCTCTTGGGCAACATCATGCACGTGTCATCGTCCTTCACTGGTCCTTTCTCTTCTGATAAATCTATATAAACAACAAAATGATTTAGGTTTATTGTCAGATACACCAGACATGTGCAGTGAAATGTGTTGTTTTACAGGGTCAGCCATAGTAGTATGATAGGTGTTGTTTTACAGGGTCAGTCATAGTAGTATGATAGGTGTTGTTTTACAGGGTCAGCCATAGTAGTATGATAGGTGTTGTTTTACAGGGTCAGTCATAGTAGTATGATAGGTGCAGTGTAATGTGTTGTTTTACAGGGTCAGTCATAGTAGTATGATAGGTGTTGTTTTACAGGGTCAGCCATAGTAGTATGATAGGTGTTGTTTTACAGGGTCAGTCATAGTAGTATGATAGGTGTTGTTTTACAGGGTCAGCCATAGTAGCAGAATAAGGCAGAGGGTCTGGCTCTCCACCCAGGACCTGCCCCTCTGGGTGGAGTCTGGTAAACCTTCCCCCCGTTTCATTGGCCCGTTCCCCATCTCTATATTCATTATCCCCACTGCTGTTCGTCTTTTGTTACGCCGTATCCTCCGTATTCACCCTGCATTCCATGTGTCTAGGATTAAAATCTGTGTCTCACAGCTCTTTGTCTTCTGTTTCCAGGCCCACCCCTCCTCCCCGTGTCATCGATGGCCATCCGGCATACCGGGTGAGACGCCTCCTGAGTGTTCGACCACGGGGCAGGGGTTTCCAGTATCTGGTTGACTGGGAGGGTTATCGCCCGGAGGAGAGGTGCTGGGTCCCCGCTAGAGACATCCTGGACGCAGCCCTCATCACCGACTTCCACCGCCGGAACCCCGGTCAACCAGGTATGCACCCAGGTAGGATGCCAGGTAGAGCCTCTAGAGGGGGTCATACCCTGATCTGTTTCACCTGTCTTTGTGATTGTCTCCGCCCCCCTCCAGGTGTCGCCCATCTTCTCCATTATCCCCTGTGTATTTATACCTGTTCTGTTTGTCTGTTGCCAGTTCATCTTTGTTTGTCAAGTCAACCAGTGTTTTTGTATTCAGCACCTGCATTTCCCAGTCTCTCTTTTTCTCACCCTCCTGGTTTTGACCCTTGCCTGTCCTGACTCTGAGCCGCCTGCCTGACCCCTCTGCCTGAGCCTGCCTGCTGACCTGTACCTTTGCCACACCTCTGGATTATTAACCTCTGCCGACCCCGGAGCCTGCCTGTCGTCCGGTACCGTTGCCCCACTTCTGGTTTACTGACCCCTGCCTGCATTGACCTGTGTATTGCCTGCCCCTGTTGGATTATTAAACCAGTGTTAATTCCACGTTGTCTGCATCTGGGTCCTACCTTCACACCTGATAGTTGTATTGATGACCATCACCCTTCTAAAAGATAATAATGTAGTGAAATAACTCTGCCTCGACACAGAGAGTATCTTAAAGGTAATAATACTCCTTGCAGTGGACGGGTCACCATTTTGAGGGTATCGGTGGAGTCACAGGGTTGCCAAGGAAGCATTGCATAGATGCAAATAGGGCTTGTCACATTTTTCAGTGTGTGTGTGTGTGTGTGTGTGTGTGTGTGGCACACCTCTGCTGTGGGAGAAAAATGTATCTGTGTGTTTAGTCTTAACTCCTGTCGTTGAGATGCACTACACAAACACACCCCTTCCATAGCTACAACAGTCCTGGTTCAACCTGTAACACTACAGACACACCCCTTCCATAGCTACAACAGTCCTGGTTCAACCTGTAGCACTACACAGACACACCCCTTCCATAGCTACACCAGTCCTGGTTCAACCTGTAGTACTACAGACACACCCCTTCCATAGCTACAACAGTCCTGGTTCAACCTGTAGCACTACACAGACACACCCCTTCCATAGCTACAACAGTCCTGGTTCAACCTGTAACACTACAGACACCCCTTCCATAGCTACAACAGTCCTGGTTCAACCTGTAGCACTACACAGACACACCCCTTCCATAGCTACAACAGTCCTGGTTCAACCTGTAGCACTACAGACACCCCTTCCATAGCTACAACAGTCCTGGTTCAACCTGTAACACTACAGACACCCCTTCCATAGCTACAACAGTCCTGGTTCAACCTGTAGCACTACAGACACCCCTTCCATAGCTACAACAGTCCTGGTTCAACCTGTAGCACCACAGACACCGCTTCCATAGCTACAACAGTCCTGGTTCAACCTGTAGTACTACAGACACCCCTTCCATAGCTACAACAGTCCTGGTTCAACCTGTAGCACCACAGACACCCCTTTCATAGCTACAACAGACCTGGTTCAACCTGTAGCACCACAGACACCCCTTCCATAGCTACAACAGTCCTGGTTCAACCTGTAGTACTACAGACACCCCTTTCATAGCTACAACAGACCTGGTTCAACCTGTAGCACCACACAGACACCCCTTCCATAGCTACACCAGTCCTGGTTCAACCTGTAACTCTACAGACACCCCTTCAATAGCTACAACAGTCCTGGTTCAACCTGTAGCACGACACAGACACCCCTTCCATAGCTACAACAGTCCTTGTTCAACCTGTAGCACTACAGACACCCCTTCCATAGCTACAACAGTCCTTGTTCAACCTGTAGCACTACAGACACCCCTTCCATAGCTACAACAGTCCTGGTTCAACCTGTAGCACTACAGACACCCCTTCCATAGCTACAACAGTCCTGGTTCAACCTGTAGCACTACAGACACCCCTTCCATAGCTACAACAGTCCTGGTTCAACCTGTAGCACTACAGACACCCCTTCCATAGCTACACCAGTCCTGGTTCAACCTGTAGCACTACAGACTCCCCTTCAATAGCTACAACAGACCTGGTTCAACCTGTAGCTCTACACAGACACCCCTTCCATAGCTACAACAGACCTTGTTCAACCTGTAACACTACAGACACCCCTTCCATAGCTACAACAGTCCTGGTTCAACCTGTAGTACTACAGACATCCCTTCCATAGCTACAACAGTCCTGGTTCAACCTGTAGCACTACAGACACCCCTTCCATAGCTACAACAGTCCTGGTTCAACCTGTAACACCACACAGACACCCCTTCCATAGCTACAACAGTCCTGGTTCAACCTGTAGTACTACAGACACCCCTTCCATAGCTACAACAGACCTGGTTCAACCTGTAACACTACAGATACCCCTTCCATAGCTACAACAGACCTGGTTCAACCTGTAACACTACAGACACCCCTTCCATAGCTACAACAGACCTGATTCAACCTGTAACACTACAGATACCCCTTCCATAGCTACAACAGACCTGGTTCAACCTGTAACACTACAGACACCCCTTCCATAGCTACAACAGACCTGGTTCAACCTGTAGCACTACAGACACCCCTTCCATAGCTACAACAGACCTAGTTCAACCTGTAACACTACAGACACCCCTTCCATAGCTACAACAGACCTGGTTCAACCTGTAGCTCTACAGACACCCCTTCAATAGCTACAACAGTCCTGGTTCAACCTGTAACACTACAGACACCCCTTCCATAGCTACAACAGTCCTGGTTCAACCTGTAACACTACAGACACCCCTTCCATAGCTACAACAGACCTGGTTCAACCTGTAACACCACACAGACACACCCCTTCCATAGCTACAACAGTCCTGGTTCAACCTGTAGCACTACAGACACCCCTTCCATAGCTACAACAGTCCTGGTTCAACCTGTAACACTACAGACTCCCCTTCAATAGCTACAACAGACCTGGTTCAACCTGTAACACCACACAGACACACCCCTTCCATAGCTACAACAGTCCTGGTTCAACCTGTAACACTACAGACACACCCCTTCCATAGCTACAACAGTCCTGGTTCAACCTGTAGCACCACACAGACACCCCTTCCATAGCTACAACAGTCCTGGTTCAACCTGTAGCACTACAGACTCCCCTTCAATAGCTACAACAGACCTGGTTCAACCTGTAGCTCTACACAGACACCCCTTCCATAGCTACAACAGTCCTGGTTCAACCTGTAGCACTACAGACACCCCTTCCATAGCTACAACAGTCCTGGTTCAACCTGTAGCACTACAGACACCCCTTCCATAGCTACAACAGTCCTGGTTCAACCTGTAGCACTACAGACACCCCTTATGGTTATTCCTGTATGGAACAGGGATGTGACCTATGTGTCTGCATGTAGTACCCTGAGCCACACCTGAGGCAGGTACACCTGTAGCATGGCATTATGTTCTGTCGTGATGTGAGGGTGGCATCCACACAGTCTGTCTGTCAACACACCTGGCTGTCCTCCACGCCCACACAGGTGGAATTCTACCAGGTAAGGAGAGGGGAGAAGGGATGGAGCTACAGCAAGGTGGATTCTATTAGGTTTACAGAAAGAGGGATGGAGAGAGAGATGTGTACATAGCAGTACAATACAAAACAGTAACAATACATGGTTCACAGGAATCACAACAGTACCACCCCAGGCAAACATGTCTTTAACTCTCATCTGTCAATACCATCCTCCACTGAACAAAGCCCCTCCCCAGAAGTGTTTAAATGTCAGAGACATGAATCTGTCCATCCCTCCACCCAGTCAATCAGATCTGTTTCCTGAATGCAGAAGTGTTTAAATGTCAGACATGAATCTGTCCATCCCTCCACCCAGTCAATCAGATCTGTTTCCTGAATGCAGAATGCTTCTAGAATGCAGTTCCACAGGTTTACTGAAGGCACATTCAAACCAGACATTCCAGTGACTCACGATGGCCTGCAGGTTTATTACCATGATACCACAATACAGAACACCACCCTATCTCTAACAAATACCTTCCTCTTGTTACCTCCAGACATTAGATTACACCATGATACTACAGTAGAATACAGGAGACAGACAGACAGAGAGAGAGAGAGAAGGACTGTACCCTCCATGGATTCTAACCTACATTATCAGTGTAAGAATGCACTACTGATGGGGCCAGTGTAACGGTATAGGCCCTCAGATCCTCAACAAGTTCTAAAGCAGCACCATCGAGAGCATGTTGACTGGCTACATCACCGCTTAGTATGGAAACTGATTGGTATCCAACCGCAAGGCGCTACAGAGGGTAGTGGGCACGGCCCAGTAAATCACTGGGGCCAAGCTGCTTGCCATCCAGGACCTCTATACCAGACGATGTCAAAGACTCCAGTCACCCAAACCACAGACTGTTCTCTCTGCTTCCGAATGGCAAGCGGTATCAACACACCATGACTGGAACCAAAAGGACCCTGAACAGCTTCTACTCCCAAGCCATAAGACTTCTAAACGAGACTGCTATAGCTAATAGCTAATCAAACAGCTACCAGGACTACCTGCATTGACCATTTTTTTCACTGACTCTATGCCCAAACACTGGACTCTACCCACACACTGGACTCTACCCACACACTGGACTCTACCCACACACTGGACTCTACCCACACACTGGACTCTACCCACACACTGGACTCTACCAACACACTGGACTCTACCCACACACTGGACTCTACCCACACACTGGACTCTACCCAAACACTGGACTCTACCCAACACACTGGACTCTACCCACACACTGGACTCTACCCACACACTCACACACAGTGGACTCTACCCACACACTGGACTCTACCCACACACTGGACTCTACCCAAACACTGGACTCTACCCACACACTGGACTCTACCCACACACTGGACTCTACCCACACACTGGACTCTACCCACACACTGGACTCTACCCACATACTGGACTCTACCCACACACTGGACTCTACCCACACACTGGACTCTACCCACACACTGGACTCTACCCACACACTGGACTCTACCCACATACTGGACTCTACCCACACACTGGACTCTACCCACACACTGGACTCTACCCACACACTGGACTCTACCCACACACTGGACTCTACCCACATACTGGACTCTACCCACACACTGGACTCTACCCACATACTGGACTCTACCCACACACTGGACTCTACCCACACACTGGACTCTACCCACACACTGGACTCTACCCACACACTGGACTCTACCCACACACTGGACTCTACCCACACACTGGACTCTATGCCCAAACACTGGACTCTACCCACACACGGGACTCTACCCACACACTGGACTCTATGCCCAAACACTGGACTCTACCCACACACTGGACTCTATGCCCAAACACTGGACTCTACCCATACACTGGACTCTACCCACACACTGGACTCTACCCACACACTGGACTCTACCCACATACTGGACTCTACCCACACACTGAACTCTACCCACACACTGGACTCTACCCACACACTGGACTCTACCCACACACTGGACTCTACCCACACCCTGGACTCTACCCACATACTGGACTCTACCCACACCCTGGACTCTACCCACACACTGGACTCTACCCACACCCTGGACTCTACCCACATACTGGACTCTACCCACACCCTGGACTCTACCCACACACTGGACTCTACCCACACCCTGGACTCTACCCACATACTGGACTCTACCCACACACTGACACACACTGGACTCTACCCACACACTGGACTCTACCTACACACTGGACTCTACCCACACACTGGACTCTACCCACATACTGGACTCTACCCACATACTGGACTCTACCCACACACTGACACACACTGGACTCTACCCACACACTGGACTCTACCCACACACTGGACTCTACCCACACACTGGACTCTACCCACATACTGGACTCTACCCACATACTGGATTCTACCCACACACTGACACACACTGGACTCTACCCACACACTGACACACACTGGACTCTACCCACATACTGGACTCTACCCACACACTGGACTCTACCCACACACTGACACACACTGGACTCTACCCACACACTGAGACACACTGGACTCTACCCACATACTGGACTCTACCCACACACTGACACACACTGGACTCTACCCACACACTGGACTCTACCCACACACTGGACTCTACCCACACACTGACACACACTGGACTCTACCCACACACTGACACACACGGGACTCTACCCACATACTGGACTCTACCCACATACTGGACTCTACCCACATACTGGACTCTACCCACACACTGGACTTTACCCACACCCTGGACTCTACCCACACACTGGACTCTACCCACACACTGGACTCTACCCACACACTCACACACACTGGACTCTACCCACACACTGGACTCTACCCACACACTGGACTCTACCCACACACTGGACTCTACCCACACACTCACACACACTGGACTCTACCCACACACTGGACTCTACCCAAACACTGGACTCTACCCACACACTGGACTCTACCCACACACTGGACTCTACCCACACACTGGACTCTACCCACATACTGGACTCTACCCACACACTGGACTCTACCCACATACTGGACTCTACCCACACACTACACTCTACCCACACACTGGACTCTACCCACACACTGGACTCTACCCACACACTGACACACACCAGACTCTACCCACACACTGACACACACGGGACTCTACCCATATACTGGACTCTACCCACATACTGGACTCTACCCACACACTGGACTCTACCCACACACTGAGACACACTGGACTCTACCCACATACTGGACTCTACCCACACACTGACACACACTGGACTCTACCCACACACTGGACTCTACCCACACACTGGACTCTACCCACACACTCACACACACTGGACTCTACCCACACACTGGACTCTACCCAAACACTGGACTCTACCCACACACTGGACTCTACCCACACACTGGACTCTACCCACACACTGGACTCTACCCACATACTGGACTCTACCCACACACTGGACTCTACCCACATACTGGACTCTACCCACACACTACACTCTACCCACACACTGGACTCTACCCACACACTGGACTCTACCCACACACTGACACACACCAGACTCTACCCACACACTGACACACACGGGACTCTACCCACATACTGGACTCTACCCACATACTGGACTCTACCCACACACTGGACTCTACCCACATACTGGACTCTACCCACACACTACACTCTACCCACACACTCACACATACTGGACTCTACCCACAAACTCACACACACACACACACACACACACACACACACACACACACACATAACATGCACACACATGCATACGGACGCCACACACACACACACACACACACACACACACACACACACACACACACACACACACACACACACACACACACACACACACACACACACACACACACACACACACACATAGATACACACACACACACACACACTTTCACACTCACAACATATGCTTCTGCTGCCGTCTATTATCTATCCTGTTGCCTAGTCACTTTACCCCTACCTATATGTAGAGTACATATCTACCTCAATTACCTCGACCCCTTCATATCGACTCAGTACTGGTACTCTCTGTATATATATATATATACAGTTGGAGTCGGAAGTTTACATACACTTAGGTTGGAGTCATTAAAACTCGTTTTTCAACCACTCCACAAATTTCTTGTTAACAAACTATAGTTTTGGCAAGTCGGTTAGGACATCTACTTTGTGCATGACACAAGTAATTTTTCCAACAATTGTTTACAGACAGATTATTTCACTTATAATTCATTGTATCACAATTCCAGTGGGTCAGAAGTTTACATACACTAACTTGACTGTGCCTTTAAACAGCTTGGAAAATTCCAGAAATTGATGTCATGGATTTAGAAGCTTCTGATAGGCTAATTGACATAATTTGAGTCAATTGGAGGTGTACCTGTGGATGTATTTCAAGGCCTACCTTCAAACTCAGTGGCTCTTTGCTTGACATCATGGGAAAATCACAATAAATCAGACAAGACTTCAGAAAAACAATTGTAGACCTCCACAAGTCTGGTTCATCCTGGGGAGAAATTTCCAAAAGCTTGAAGGTACCACGTTCATCTGTACAAACAATAGTACGCAAGTATAAACACCATGGGACCACACAGCCTTTATACCACTCAGGAAGAAGACGTGTTCTGTCTCCTAGAGATTAATGTACTCAGAAGATAATAACATGGCTATATATATATATACAGGGAGTAGATAATAACATGGCTATATATATATATATATACAGGGAGCAGATAATAACATGGCTATATACAGGGAGCAGATAATAACATGGCTATATATATATATATATATATACAGGGAGCAGATAATAACATGGCTATATATATATATACAGGGAGCAGATAATAACATGGCTATATACAGGGAGCAGATAATAACATGGCTATATATATATATATATATATATATACAGGGAGCAGATAATAACATGGCTATATATATATATACAGGGAGCAGATAATAACATGGCTATATATATCTATATACAGGGAGCAGATAATAACATGGCTACATACAGGGAGCAGATAATAACATGGCTATATATATATATACAGGGAGCAGATGATAACATGGCTATATACAGGGAGCAGATAATAACATGGCTATATACAGGGAGCAGATAATAACATGGCTATATATATATATACAGGGAGCAGATAATAACATGGCTATATATATATATACAGGGAGCAGATAATAACATGGCTATATATATATATATACAGGGAGCAGATAATAACATGGCTATATACAGGGAGCAGATAATAACATGGCTATATATATATATATATATACAGGGAGCAGATAATAACATGGCTATATATATATATATACAGGGAGCAGATAATAACATGGCTATATACAGGGAGCAGATAATAACATGGCTATATATATATATATATATACAGGGAGCAGATAATAACATGGCTATATATATATATACAGGGAGCAGATAATAACATGGCTATATATATATATATACAGGGAGCAGATAATAACATGGCTATATACAGGGAGCAGATAATAACATGGCTATATATATATATATATATACAGGGAGCAGATAATAACATGGCTATATACAGGGAGCAGATAATAACATGGCTATATATATATATACAGGGAGCAGATAATAACATGGCTATATATATATACAGGGAGCAGATAATAACATGGCTATATACAGGGAGCAGATAATAACATGGCTATATATATATATACAGGGAGCAGATAATAACATGGCTATATATATATATACAGGGAGCAGATAATAACATGGCTATATACAGGGAGCAGATAATAACATGGCTATATATATATATACAGGGAGCAGATAATAACATGGCTATATATATATATATATATACAGGGAGCAGATAATAACATGGCTATATACAGGGAGCAGATAATAACATGGCTATATATATATATATATATATACAGGGAGCAGATAATAACATGGCTATATATATATATACAGGGAGCAGATAATAACATGGCTATATACAGGGAGCAGATAATAACATGGCTATATATATATATATATATACAGGGAGCAGATAATAACATGGCTATATATATATATACAGGGAGCAGATAATAACATGGCTATATATATATATACAGGGAGCAGATAATAACATGGCTATATATATATATACAGGGAGCAGATAATAACATGGCTATATATATATATATATATACAGGGAGCAGATAATAACATGGCTATATACAGGGAGCAGATAATAACATGGCTATATATATATACAGGGAGCAGATAATAACATGGCTATATATATATACAGGGAGCAGATAATAACATGGCTATATATATATATATATATACAGGGAGCAGATAATAACATGGCTATATACAGGGAGCAGATAATAACATGGCTATATATATATACAGGGAGCAGATAATAACATGGCTATATATATATACAGGGAGCAGATAATAACATGGCTATATATATATATACAGGGAGCAGATAATAACATGGCTATATATATATACAGGGAGCAGATAATAACATGGCTATATATATATACAGGGAGCAGATAATAACATGGCTATATATATATACAGGGAGCAGATAATAACATGGCTATATATATATATACAGGGAGCAGATAATAACATGGCTATATATATATACAGGGAGCAGATGATAACATGGCTATATATATATACAGGGAGCAGATAATAACATGGCTATATACAGGGAGTAGATAATAACATGGCTATATATATATATATATATACAGGGAGCAGATAATAACATGGCTATATATATATATATATATACAGGGAGCAGATAATAACATGGCTATATATATATATATATATACAGGGAGCAGATAATAACATGGCTATATATATATATATATACACAGGGAGCAGATAATAACATGTCTATATATATATATACAGGGAGAAGATAATAACATGGCTATATATATATATATATATATATACAGGGAGCAGATAATAACATGGCTATATATATATATATATATATATACAGGGAGCAGATAATAACATGGCTATATATATATATACAGGGAGCAGATAATAACATGGCTATATATATATATATATATATATACAGGGAGCAGATAATAACATGGCTATATATATATATATATATATATACAGGGAGCAGATAATAACATGGCTATATATATATATACAGGGAGCAGATAATAACATGGCTATATACAGGGAGCAGATAATAACATGGCTATATATATATATATATATATATACAGGGAGCAGATAATAACATGGCTATATATATATATATATATATACAGGGAGCAGATAATAACATGGCTATATATATATATACAGGGAGCAGATAATAACATGGCTATATATATATATATATATATATACAGGGAGCAGATAATAACATGGCTATATATATATATATATATATATACAGGGAGCAGATAATAACATGGCTATATATATATATATATATATATACAGGGAGCAGATAATAACATGGCTATATATATATATATATATATATACAGGGAGCAGATAATAACATGGCTATATATATATATATATATATACAGGGAGCAGATAATAACATGGCTATATATATATATACAGGGAGCAGATAATAACATGGCTATATATATATATATATATATATACAGGGAGCAGATAATAACATGGCTATATATATATATATATATATATACAGGGAGCAGATAATAACATGGCTATATATATATATACAGGGAGCAGATAATAACATGGCTATATATATATATATATATATACAGGGAGCAGATAATAACATGGCTATATACAGGGAGCAGATAATAACATGGCTATATATATATATATATACAGGGAGCAGATAATAACATGGCTATATATATATATATATATATATACAGGGAGCAGATAATAACATGGCTATATATATATATACAGGGAGCAGATAATAACATGGCTATATATATATATACAGGGAGCAGATAATAACATGGCTATATATATATATACAGGGAGCAGATAATAACATGGCTATATATATATATATATATATATACAGGGAGCAGATAATAACATGGCTATATATATATATATATATATATACAGGGAGCAGATAATAACATGGCTATATATATATATATATATATATACAGGGAGCAGATAATAACATGGCTATATATATATATACAGGGAGCAGATAATAACATGGCTATATATATATATATATATATATACAGGGAGCAGATAATAACATGTCTATATATATATATACAGGGAGCAGATAATAACATGGCTATATATATATATATATATATATACAGGGAGCAGATAATAACATGGCTATATATATATATATATATATATACAGGGAGCAGATAATAACATGGCTATATATATATATATATATATATACAGGGAGCAGATAATAACATGGCTATATATATATATACAGGGAGCAGATAATAACATGGCTATATATATATATATATATATACAGGGAGCAGATAATAACATGGCTATATACAGGGAGCAGATAATAACATGGCTATATATATATATATATACAGGGAGCAGATAATAACATGGCTACATACAGGGAGTAGATAATAACATGGCTACATACAGGGAGCAGATAATAACATGGCTATATATATATATATATACAGGGAGCAGATAATAACATGGCTACATACAGGGAGCAGATAATAACATGGCTATATATATATATATATATATACAGGGAGCAGATAATAACATGGCTATATATATATATATATACAGGGAGCAGATAATAACATGGCTACATACAGGGAGCAGATAATAACATGGCTATATATATATATATATATATATATACAGGGAGCAGATAATAACATGGCTACATACAGGGAGCAGATAATAACATGGCTATATATATATATATATATATATACAGGGAGCAGATAATAACATGGCTATATATATATATATATACAGGGAGCAGATAATAACATGGCTACATACAGGGAGCAGATAATAACATGGCTATATATATATATATATATATATATACAGGGAGCAGATAATAACATGGCTATATATATATATATATATATATATATATATACAGGGAGCAGATAATAACATGGCTATATATATATATATACAGGGAGCAGATAATAACATGGCTATATATATATATACAGGGAGTAGATAATAACATGGCTATATACAGGGAGCAGATAATAACATGGCTATATACAGGGAGCAGATAATAACATGGCTATATACAGGGAGCAGATAATAACATGGCTATATACAGGGAGCAGATAATAACATGGCTATATATATATATATATACAGGGAGCAGATAATAACATGGCTACATACAGGGAGTAGATAATAACATGGCTACATACAGGGAGCAGATAATAACATGGCTATATATATATATATATACAGGGAGCAGATAATAACATGGCTACATACAGGGAGCAGATAATAACATGGCTATATATATATATATATATATATATATACAGGGAGCAGATAATAACATGGCTATATATATATATATATACAGGGAGCAGATAATAACATGGCTACATACAGGGAGCAGATAATAACATGGCTATATATATATATATATATATATATACAGGGAGCAGATAATAACATGGCTACATACAGGGAGCAGATAATAACATGGCTATATATATATATATATATATACAGGGAGCAGATAATAACATGGCTATATATATATATATATACAGGGAGCAGATAATAACATGGCTACATACAGGGAGCAGATAATAACATGGCTATATATATATATATATATATATACAGGGAGCAGATAATAACATGGCTATATATATATATATATATATATATATATACAGGGAGCAGATAATAACATGGCTATATATATATATATACAGGGAGCAGATAATAACATGGCTATATATATATATACAGGGAGTAGATAATAACATGGCTATATATATATATATATACAGGGAGTAGATAATAACATGGCTATATATATATATATACAGGGAGCAGATAATAACATGGCTATATATATATATATATACAGGGAGCAGATAATAACATGGCTATATATATATATACAGGGAGTAGATAATAACATGGCTATATATATATATATACAGGGAGTAGATAATAACATGGCTATATATATATATATACAGGGAGCAGATAATAACATGGCTATATATATATATATATATACAGGGAGCAGATAATAACATGGCTATATATATATATATATATATATATATATATACAGGGAGCAGATAATAACATGGCTATATATATATATATATACAGGGAGCAGATAATAACATGGCTATATATATATATATATATATATATACAGGGAGCAGATAATAACATGGCTATATATATATATATACAGGGAGCAGATAATAACATGGCTATATATATATATACAGGGAGCAGATGATAACATGGCTATATACAGGGAGCAGATAATAACATGGCTATATACAGGGAGCAGATAATAACATGGCTATATATATATATACAGGGAGCAGATAATAACATGGCTATATATATATATACAGGGAGCAGATAATAACATGGCTATATATATATATACAGGGAGCAGATAATAACATGGCTATATATATATATACAGGGAGCAGATAATAACATGGCTACATACAGGGAGCAGATAATAACATGGCTATATACAGGGAGCAGATAATAACATGGCTATATATATATATATATATACAGGGAGCAGATAATAACATGGCTATATATATATATACAGGGAGCAGATAATAACATGGCTATATATATATATACAGGGAGCAGATAATAACATGGCTATATATATATATACAGGGAGCAGATAATAACATGGCTATATATATATATATATATATACAGGGAGCAGATAATTACATGGCTATATATATATGTAGGGAGTAGATAATAACATGGCTATATACAGGGAGTAGATAATAACATGGCTATATACAGGGAGCAGATAATAACATGGCTATATATATATATACAGGGAGCAGATAATAACATGGCTATATATATATATACAGGGAGCAGATAATAACATGGCTATATATATATATACAGGGAGCAGATAATAACATGGCTATATATATATATACAGGGAGCAGATAATAACATGGCTATATATATATATATACAGGGAGCAGATAATAACATGGCTATATATATATATATATATATATATATATACAGGGAGCAGATAATAACATGGCTATATATATATATACAGGGAGCAGATAATAACATGGCTATATACAGGGAGCAGATAATAACATGGCTATATACAGGGAGCAGATAATAACATGGCTATATATATATATACAGGGAGCAGATAATAACATGGCTATATATATATATATACAGGGAGCAGATAATAACATGGCTATATACAGGGAGCAGATAATAACATGGCTATATACAGGGAGCAGATAATAACATGGCTATATATATATATACAGGGAGAAGATAATAACATGGCTACATATATATACAGGGAGCAGATAATAACATGGCTATATATATATATATACAGGGAGCAGATAATAACATGGCTATATATATATATATATACAGGGAGCAGATAATAACATGGCTATATATATACAGGGAGCAGATAATAACATGGCTATATATATATATATATATATACAGGGAGCAGATAATAACATGGCTATATATATATATACAGGGAGCAGATAATAACATGGCTATATATATATATATATATACAGGGAGCAGATAATAACATGGCTATATATATATATATATATACAGGGAGCAGATAATAACATGGCTATATATATATATATACAGGGAGCAGATGATAACATGGCTATATACAGGGAGTAGATAATAACATGGCTATATACAGGGAGCAGATAATAACATGGCTATATATATATATACAGGGAGCAGATAATAACATGGCTATATACAGGGAGCAGATAATAACATGGCTATATACAGGGAGCAGATAATAACATGGCTATATACAGGGAGCAGATAATAACATGGCTATATATATATATACAGGGAGCAGATAATAACATGGCTATATATATATATACAGGGAGCAGATAATAACATGGCTATATATATATATATATATACAGGGAGTAGATAATAACATGGCTATATATATATATACAGGGAGCAGATAATAACATGGCTATATATATATATATATATACAGGGAGTAGATAATAACATGGCTATATATATATATACAGGGAGCAGATAATAACATGGCTATATATATATATATATATACAGGGAGCAGATAATTACATGGCTATATATATATGTAGGGAGTAGATAATAACATGGCTATATACAGGGAGTAGATAATAACATGGCTATATACAGGGAGCAGATAATAACATGGCTATATATATATATACAGGGAGCAGATAATAACATGGCTATATATATATATACAGGGAGCAGATAATAACATGGCTATATATATATATACAGGGAGCAGATAATAACATGGCTATATATATATATACAGGGAGCAGATAATAACATGGCTATATATATATATACAGGGAGCAGATAATAACATGGCTATATATATATATATATACAGGGAGCAGATAATAACATGGCTATATATATATATACAGGGAGCAGATAATAA
This sequence comes from Salvelinus fontinalis, assembly GCF_029448725.1. Taxonomy (NCBI): domain Eukaryota; kingdom Metazoa; phylum Chordata; class Actinopteri; order Salmoniformes; family Salmonidae; genus Salvelinus; species Salvelinus fontinalis. The sequence goes on along the minus strand of NW_026600697.1, from coordinate 30,111 downwards.
CATGGCTATATATATATATACAGGGAGCAGATAATAACATGGCTATATACAGGGAGCAGATAATAACATGGCTATATATATATATACAGGGAGCAGATAATAACATGGCTA